>NW_005872655.1:23785-48667 GCF_000147115.1 Myotis lucifugus | reverse complement strand
CAGCCTGACGCTGCCTCTTCCGAGGCGGGTGACTCTGGACCCCCTCCACATGGAATCCCCCGATGCATGCATGACCCTGCGGGACAGTCAGGTTGGGCCCTGGGCTGTCCCAACTGTGGCAGGACCCAGTGCAGCCGGAGCCCAGCGGCCAAGTGGGGCTGGGGCCACAGATGCAGGTGAGCGGAGGACAGATTCAGAGAGCACAGCCCCACGGGGCTCTCCGGAGCCGGGTAAGGGAGCGGCTCTGTCCCACGAGGCCTGGGAGCGACATCAGCCAGGGCACACCTCACGGGACGATGCCCCCGTGGCCCTGGCGCGGCGACTCACCCCCATCAACACGGAGAAGACCCACGTCTTGTGGCTGAAGCAGGGGGGCAGCCTCGACGACAGCTGCAGGTCGCCGGCCTTGGCGTCCGCGTAGCCCTCTGCGTCCGGCCTCCCGCGCTCCAGGGTGGCCATCCGGTCGTAGCTGAGCTCCTCCCGGCAGGACTCCTCCCGCGTCATGGCGCTGGGGACAGACTGGCCTCGTTAGCGCCGCACGGAGCTGTGCCCGGCGCGCTGCCCACTCTGCAACTCGCGGTCGCTCTGGAAACGCTCCGGTTAAAACAAGTCCCCAGTGAGGGAGGACCGTTCACAGCAAGTCCGTGAACTGAACAAGAGCCTCGCTTGCTTCCTCCCTTAGCCCCTTTCCCAGCAAAGCCAACCCGCCTCTGGGTTCGGGCGGGTGCTGGGCTGTGGGTGCGCGGACCGGCCCTGCGTCCTTCAACCCCCACGTCCCAGGAAGCGCTGGCTCCTCCACGCCCTTCAGTTGCTCAAGGTGGTAACTGAACCGTCACCTCCACCCCCCTGTTCCTCACACACACAGGTCCCGTCCATCTGTCCTTCCGTCCGTGCTCACCCTGGGCTGCTGGCGCTGGTCTCCGGGTGGGGGGCTCGCTGCTGCCCAGTCATCCTGCCGGGCCTTCCAGCAGCGACTCCTCAGGGGGAACAAAAGCCCAGCAGATCTGCGCGGGGCCAGGAGCAGGAGGGCCTCGTCCTGAATGTCAATGAGGGGAAGCCGTGACCCTGGGAAGTTCGCGGTGGTTGTGTAACCGCCGGCCTTGCCAGGGCCTGGATTCGCTCCGGGAAACGGAGGGGCCGCCTCGGTCCCACTCAGCACAGGGAGGGTGTGGGCGCCGGGGACATCTCGGAAGAAGTGCCCCCGAGGGGATCCCCCCCCCCCGCACAGAGCCCCGAAAGCGGAGACCGCGGCTCTCTCTTGGAGACTTTTTATTCCCAGCGCTTTTCCCATCCCCTGCGATCATATGAGGAAACCCCCTGCACAACAGCACGCACACGCAAACACACACACACACACACACACACACACACGTCTGCGCGCAGCCCGGCCGGGTGGCCCTGGCCTGCTCAGGACTCTGGCCGTCCCGCCCACAGGCAGCCCCAGAGTCCCCGTGGCGCCCTCTCCTTCTGCTCACTGAGCAGAGAGAAAGGCCAGGACATGCCTCCCCCGGAGACGCTGGCACGGGCGTCACAGCCGCAGGGTCTGTGTGTGCACGGCGAGCTCAGGCGCCCGGAACACCGGCTCCGCACACACAGACCCACGGGAGGTGAGAGCGAAGCATCAGGTCCCCATCGTGGGATGTTCTGCTGTCTCCGTGGGTTTTTGTGTTTTTTTTAATATATTTTTATTGATTTCAGAGAGGAAGGGAGTGGGAGAGAGAGAGAAACATCCATGATGAGAGAGCATCATGGACCGACTGCCTCCTGCACGCCCCCCCACCCCCACCCCCGGGGATGGAGCCCGCAACCCGGGAATCCAACGGTGACCTCCTGGTTCACAGGAGGCCGGGGGAGGAGTGCGCTTTGATGACGAGGCTGAGACATCTGTTGGGCGGCCGAGCGCATCTGCTGAGGAGTTGAGCTGAGAAGTGCAGAATCGGGGATATTTTCCATTGAATTTTAGAAGGAGAGACAGAAGCATCCACGTGGGAGACACATGGATTGGTTGCACCCCCGCCACACACGCCGGACAGGGCCCGGCTCAGACCTGCAACCCAGGGGGGTGCCCTTGACCGGGAGTCGAACCGCAACCCTTCCCTCCGGGCCGACCTCTCACCACTGAGCCCTGCCGGGCGATGCCATATGTGACACCTTGTTTGAAATGGACAAACCCTGAGCAGAGGAGCCGGCGCAGCTGCCTCGCGTTGCACGGCACGTGGAGGAGCCTAGGCTGGTGCAGAAGTTGGTGCAACTCGAAATGAGCCCACGAAGAGGCCTGCAGCCCCGCCGAGCTCACGTGAAGGCCCCCTCTGTGCGAGGCCGTGTTCCCGGCGCCTCGGCCTCGGGGCAGGCGGCTCACTCCCCGAGGCCGCAGGAGACGATACCGAGGGGCTGGGACACGCGGGAGGGGACAGTCCGGACCAGGGTCCCCGGAGCAAAGACGCGGCCACGACCCGGCGCCTTCTCCCGGGAGAGCAGCGTGTTTAACGCGGAAAACCTGCCCGTGTGACTCGCTCTCAGGAACCAGGGCCGCGCGTGGCAGGTGCCGAAGGGCATCCCCAACCCGGCTCTGGAGGAGGGGCGTGGCCGGAACCAAAGCGACGTCTGACAGCAGCCAATGGGAAGGAGGCCCGGAGGCCCACCTGCGCGAAGCCCCGCCCTCCAGCACAAGCCAAGGGCCGGGCATGACATCACTCCCACACTGCACCGCGCCTAGGCACACTAACGGTCGCCAACGGCCCACAAACACCGCTAGCGGAGACCCCATTGGCCAATAGCGATGGGGCATGGACGCAGGCGCGGTCGCAGTCCCGGAGGGCGGCAACCCCATTGGCCAAAATCAAAGGGGCTCCGGTGCAGGCTCCAGTGAGGCAACCCCATTGGCCAAACTCCGCGAACAAACAAGGCGAAGGCGCAGGCGCAGGCGCGGTCACCCCATTGGCTGAGGGCGGTGGGAGCGACGTGGCCACGTGCAGGGGCCTCGGGCAGCTGGACGCTGCGCTGACGAGGCTGCGGCCGGCCATGTTGCGCCTCGCGGCCAAGGTGGTGGCCTTCTTCTGGAGGAGGGCGGACAGCCCCGACGAGGAGACCGGGCTGCGGAGGCTCGAGCCCGCGGAAGGTGCCTCGCGGGCCGTGGGCCGGGGCCGGGGCTGGGGCTGCGGGCGGCGGCGGTCCCCAGGGCGAGGCCTCCCGGGGGAGAGCAGTCAGGCCGGGCGCCTAGTCGACCTCCCACCTCCCCCGCAGGCGCGTCCCGGCTCTGGCCTGTGGCGTGGCCTCTCCCTCCGCCCCGTGGGCTTGGAGGGGCAGCTGGAGCCCAGACTCCCCTCCAGGGGCCGCGGAGCGGACGTGCTCCCAGGTGTCTCCCGTGTCGGGGAAGCCGCAGAGCAGGTGCAGGGAGGGCCCAGGACACGGGGCGGCAGCAGCCTTGTCGCCAGCAATGGGGAGGGGGGGTCCCCTGGACCCTCAGCACGCCCTGCCCCCGGGCCAGGCCCGGGATCTCCCGCGTCGCCTCGTTTTGTGAGATAATTTCCTGGCGCTGCTGCCGAGGTTGTGGATTACGAAAGAGGAAAAAGCGACAGTAGGGATCACAAGTCCCCGGATGCGGCATCACTCACAGTCACCCCCACTGCGCCCCAGCCTCCCGGGCCCGGGCATCGGTGGAGGCTGTCCCGGCGCCCCCTTCGCCAGGGAGCAGGCACGAGGCGGTCGGGACCCGGCCTGGGGTTCCACGTGGCCGTGGAAGAGCTGGCGGTCGAGCACCAGGCAGCCTGCCTCACGCACCCGACTTCTCGGACGCTCCCCCGGGGGGAGGTGGGGGGGGGCCTGCAGCCCACCTCCCCTCCAGCAGGGCCGAGGCGTCCGGCGGGCCCGCGCTGGCCGTCAGCGGAGCCGCTTTGTCCGTCCGTCCGTCCAGGTGACGCCAAGCTGAAAACCGTGCAGGGCGTGGTGACGAGGTACTGCAGCGACTACGGCATGATCGACGACCTCATCTACTTCTCCAACGACGTGGTGACGAGCAAAGTGCTGCTGAGCGTGGGGCAGGAGGTCATCGCGGTGGTGGAGGAAGATAAAGTGTCCAACGGGCTGAAGGCCGTCAGGGTGAGGCCCGCCTGGGCGCGGGAGCTTCCTTCCGGGTCCCCGGGGCCGCCCGCCCGGTGGCCTCGGAGACACCTGGCTAAGGGGGGAGACGGGGTACCTGCCCAGGCGCATTTGTTCTCGCGGCGGTTTCTGTTTTAAAAAGTCAGTGGTGGTCGTTGTAAATCGAACACCATAGACACTTACCCTTCGTAAGTTTGCCTGTAACTTTATACTGTGGAGATGCACACGGTTAACATTTCTGTATTCTTTTGCTCTCCAAAAAGTATTGTTAAAAGTAGTAGTTACTGGACCCTGTGTTATCCCGTTAGCGGATCCTATTATTCAGCAACTTTTTTATTTGCAAATAGTCCTTTTGTAATTTCTTGGAAGTAGGATTGTTAGGCAAAGGGTGTGCACACTTCACACTTCAGTGGTTGGTGTCTGATTACTTCCCAGTCACATTGTACTAATTTGAACTCTTGGGAGCAGGTGGAAGGCTGTCTGTTCCCCAAGGTTGACAAGGGCGTGGATGTCTCACTCTTGTGAATCTTTGCCAGTCTAATCAGTGAACAGTTATCTCGTAATTTTATTTCTCACTTAAGTTTTAAAATAATATTTCACTTTTTTTCTATGAAATATTTTTCTGTCCTTTGTCCCTATTTTTTGTGGGGCTCAACTTTTTAAAGAAAATTCTATTTTTAAGGAAATTAGATCTTTTAAAGGAAAATTGGTATATGAAAGTGTTGCAAATATTTTCCCCAAGATTATCTTTTGGCTTTGATTTATAGTTTTTTGTAGTTAAATGTGTCTGTCTTTTCATTGTAGCTTTTGAGCTCTGTAAGAAACCTCAGCCTGGCCAGGGATCACGGTTCGATTCCTGGTCAAGGCACATGCCTGGGTTTCGGGTTCAATCCCCAGTGGGGGATGTACAGGAAGCAGTTGATCCATAATTCTCTCTCGTCATTGTTGTTTCTACCTCCTCTCCCTCCCTTCCTCTCTGAAATCAATAAAAATAATATATTTTTAAAAGTTATTCATTAATCCAAGAGCATGGCCATTTTTGCCTATTCTTTCTAAGAGTTTTATAGTTTTAGCTCTTAAGTGTAAGTCTTTGATCCATTTTGAGCTAATCTCTGAGTATGGTGTTGGGTAAGGTTTTGACTTCTTTCTTTTGCATGTTGGTATCCAGTTTTCCCACCATCACGTTTTAGAAGCCTTCACTGTGGGGAAACCCTTTCTACATTGAATGGTCTTGGGACCTGGTCAGGTAGCTCAGTTGGTTAGAGTGTTGTCCCACCAAGGTTGTGGGTTAAATACCCAGATAGGACACACACAAGAATCAGTCAGTGAATGCAGAGGTCAGTCGAACAACAGATCCATGTTTCTCTCCCTCCCTCCCTCGCACTCCCTCCCTCCATCTATCTATTCATCCATCCCTCCCTGCCCCTCTTTCTCTGTAAAATAAATACATTTTAAAAGAAAATCTATTGACCATATGTGCCGTTTATTTCTGGAATCTGTTCCTGTGCCTGTCCTCGTGCCATTGCCACAGTGTTTGATGACTATAACTCTGTAGCAAGTTTTGAAATCAGATGTGGAACTTGCAGCTTTGTTCTTCCTTTTCAAGATAGTTTTGCTACTCAAGGCCCCTGAGAGACGGTATGAATTTTAGGAGGGTTTTCTATTTCTACAAGGTCACTGGGATTTGGATGGGGATTGTGGTGAATTTCTAGATTGCTTAGCATAATATTGGCATTTTAATATAAGTCTTCCAATTCATGAACAGTGTCTTTCCATTTGTTTGTGTCTTTAACTTCTTCCAGCCACTTTTTATAATTTTCGGTGTATAAGTCTTCCATCTCCTTGGTTAAATTTATTCCTAAGTTTCTTTTTCTTTTTGATGTGTCTGTATGTAGCAAATTGGTTTTTTAATTTCACTTTTTGGAATATTCATCGCAAGTAATTTTTGTTGATTTGTATCTTGAACTTTGCTGAATTCATTTATTAGCTATAACAGTTTTTTAATGGGATATTTAGTGAATTTTTACATATAAGATCATGCCATCTGTAAGCAGAGATAAATTTACTTCTTCCTTTCCAGGTTAGATTCCTTTTCTTTTTTTCATTTTTTTTTTCTTTTTTTGCCTGTTGCTCTGGCTAGCCCGTCCAGTGCTGTTTTGGCAGAAGTGGCAAAAGGAGGCACCTCATCTTGTTCCTGATCTTAGAGGAAAAGCTTTCAGTGAGTGTCGCTGCTAACCGTGACGTTGGCAGGACACTGCCCACGTGGCCGTGATGGTGTCTGTGCCTCGTGTGCGGAGCGTTGCATCACGAGAGCAGGTTGGGTTTGGTCAGGTGCCTTCTCTGCACCCGAGACGACGGTTGTTTTCCCGGCTCCTCCAGTGTGTGTGTCACGTGGGTGGAGTTTCTTTGTCGACCCGCCTTGCCTTCTGGGATAAGCCCTCCTCGCTTGTGCATAATCCTTTTAATAGTTTGCTGCATTCAGTCTGCTAGTCTTTTATTGAGGGTTTTTGCATCGCTCTTCATAGGAGGTACTAGTCTTCAGTCTGCTTTCCTGTGGGCCTCTTATGCTTTAACAGAGGTTGGTTTGTCTCTCAGGTGGAAGCTGTTTCTGATAAATGGGAAGAGGACAGCAAAAACCAGGGCAGAGGACTGTCCGACTCCAGGCCCCGGGTGCTGATTGGCTGTGTGACGTCGCTGATGAAGGGCGCTGGCTACATCAACCAGACCACATACTTCTCTCTGAAGAGCGTTTGTGAAGGTCAGCGGGGTGGCTTTCTCCTCCACATTAAAAAGCGGGTTTTCCGTTTGTTCTGTCATAGATTCGCAATGGTTAGTGCGTCCCTGAGGCTCAGATGGGGGCGCGTTTTGTACGTTGAGAGAGTCTTGTCCTGGACGTGCTATCGTTTGTGCTCGTTCGTGGAATGCGGCCGTCGTCTCTGAGTAACTGCTCCTTGCACGTGGTCAGTGTTGCCTCGGACACGGGCAGTGCTGTTTCTCAGGCACTTCGCACGCTTTAAGGGGGTGTGGGGAACCTGCACCTCCCAGGAGCACGTGTCCGTGTGTGATCGCACTTGTTTGAGCTGATCTCAGATTTTGTTTTCTTGGGGAGCCTGCTGGGCACAGTGGTAGGAGGGCAGCAACAGGGGGCCCAAGACAGTGGCTCTTCCTCCCGAGCAGACCATCCCTTTGGGGACCCAGCGGTACCTGCCCGCCCCGGGACGAGCGGGGGGTGGGAATTACGGCGCTGGGGCGGGGGGGGGGGGCCGGGGAGGTGCTTTCTGAGCTGAACTCCAGCCCCAGGCCCTGCAGAGTGCCTGCTGAGAGGTAGGCGTGGGACTCCCCACCTGGGCTGTGGGCATCAGCTCATCCTGCCGGGAGCCGGCTGTGTCCCCTTGACGGCCATGAAAGTTGGGGGCAGCCTTGACTGCTAACCTTGGGAGCCCCCAAGTGCAGTCGACAGGTGGCTGGTGGCTGGGACAGGGTGCTCATCACCAGCTCCCACAGGAACAGCTCGGGGTCTAGTTCTGTGCTCTGTCCTTTGGGCCTATTGCTGTCGGAAGTGCTTATTGCAAAAGAACCAAAAGGCTGTATCTGGTGGTGGCTTTACACCAGGCACCACAGCCATCCTGCCCAGACTGCTCTCTCCCTGCCTTGTGTCAGGACTGCATTCCATGCCACTGAGCTTCCCAGCCTGCCAGAGGGGGCGGGCACCTTGCACCCTGCAGGCCGTGGCACCGGCCACCGCACGGCTACCTGGCATGCCACAGGGCTGGCAGGGCACTGCCTGCTCCCCACCTGAGCTGGCAGAGACCTAGCTGCCAGCCCTCAGTTCCCCTCGTCCCCAGCACCCTGGGTCCCTAAGTGGGAGGGACACTCAGTGCATCTGGGCAGAGGTGGTAGGGACAGGGTGTCGTGAAACTGTCCACCACACGTGCGCCCACACCTTCTAGAATAGCGGTTCTCAACTTGTGGGTCGTGACCCCTTTGGGGGTCGAACGACCCTTTCACAGGGGTCGCCTAAATACATCCTGCATATCAGATATTTACGTTACGGTTCATAACAGAAGCAACATTACAGTTATGAAGTAGCAACGAAAATAATTTTATGGTTGGGGGTCAGCACAACATGAGGAACTGTATTAAAGGGTCGTGGCATTAGGAAGGTTGAGAACCACTGTTCTAGAAGGTGGAGGTGATGACAGGTCTGCTACTGAGCTGATTGTGTTGCCGCTAATACCTGGGGTTTTTAATGAAAAGTATGGGGAATCTCTGAAACCAGATGGGCTTCTGAGACTGCGCACCAGCTTCGTGGCTGCCTGACCGTGGGCCTGTCTGGCAGGGAGAGTCGGGCTGAGGGGAGGAGGCCCTGCAGCCAGGTGGGTCTGCAGGAGACTCAGGGTCACAGTGTCCCTGTGGGCAGAGCACCAGTGCCTTGTCCCTTCCGAGGGGCTGGACACTACGGGGGGACGGCCCAGGTGACACTGCCCTCCTGCCTCGGAGGTTTCGAGCCGTGCAAGGGAGACTGGGTGGAGGCCACCTACTGGATCCGGCCGGGCACGTGGAGCAGCGAGGCCCTGTCGGTGAAGCCGCTGCGGTACAAGCGTGTGGACAAGGTAGGTGCTGGCCCTCGCTGGTCCCGGTTCCCCGGGGGACACTGGGTGAGTCACTCGTCGGGTTCAGTGTTGGCCAGAGAAGACCACCCAGTGTGCTGTCCTGGTTTAGTCCTAAGTGCCCTGCCCTGCTTGTGGGCAGTGGGGTACAGGACTTGGGCGTGTGGGGGTGGCGGCGTGCGAGGGGCCTTGGCTCCGAGGCCCCCACACTGCGTTATCTTCAGGGCATTGCCCCGAGAACAGGGTCCTCACTCCCCCCGAGGTCCCCCAGGCGAGGGGAGGCTGCGGTCACTGGGCCTTTGTTCGAGGGCCAGTGGGCCGGCCGGTTGGTGAGGCCGTCTGCATGCTGTGCCCGCAGGTCTGCATTTCCAGCCTCTGTGGCAGAAACGGGGTGATCGACGACTGTGTCTTCTTCACCCTGGACTCCCTGAAGCTCCCCGAGGGCTACGTGCCTCGAAGGCACGACGTGGTCAGCACTGTGGTGGTGGAGAGCAGCCAGTCCTGCTACATGTGGAGGGCCCTGTGCGTGACCCCCGTGAAGAGACGGTGAGGCCCGCTGGCTGGGGGTGAGAGTTCCCTGCGCTAGCCCAGCGGCCGTCTGCGTCCCCGTCCGGGTGGGTGGTGGTGGGCGGGAGGCATCTCCCACAGGAGTCGATGGTGCTCGATCGGAGGTCGAGTGGAAGGCTCCCTCCTGCCCTGGTCTGGCCTGGGTGATTCTTCAGCACGTTGGCGTTTTGTGGGCACATGACATGGCCGATTCCTACGTGACTGACTCGTGTCTGTGTCCTCCTGCGTCGCCAATGGCCTCCCTCCCCCAGGCAGTGGGCTCCGCTGTGAAGCACCGCCTCTCCCTGCTTTTCCTCCGCAGCACCCACTTCCCGGGATCTCACCACACAGGGCCCCCAGTCATGCTGCTGTCACCCATCTCCTCACTAAACGCACGCTCATCCTGGGCAGGACGGCGGGCGGGACAGACTGACTGCGCTCGGGCTGTGGGCGTGGTTGGTGCGGCCTGTCACTCCAGCCCGGCCCCTCCTGTCCAGCTCAGGGTCATGGTCTTGTCCGGATCCGTGTGTTCTCCCAGCGCCGACCTCAGCACGTGGTGATTTACTAACTGCGCTCTCAGAGGGGTGGTGGCCGTGTGCAGTGGTGGGTGCAAGCCAGGCCCCTGGCAATGGTCGGTCCCTCCTGCTCCGCCTCCTTGGGCAGCCGTCCAGGGGTTGCTGGTCCTCCCTGGCCAGTGACTGGCCCCAGGCCTGCTCCACGAGGCTCCTCCCTCGTCTGCCTCAGGTAGCCGTCTTCCCGGGGAGGGGGAGGCCCCGCCCTCAGTGCCGGGCTGGCTGCGAGCTGGCCCATCCTTGGGCTCGGTGTCCTCATCGCCGCTCAGAGCGGGGCTGGGGGCTGAGGGGCACGGAACTGGCTGGACCCCTGTCTGGGCAGCACAGGGTCAGGGCCCGCTGCCTGTGTGCCAGCACTGTCCCAGCCACAGGAGCGGGCCTGGCACCGAGAGGGCCATGCTCTGCCCGCCAGGATGTGCTGTCCCCCACCCCCTACCCCCACCCCGGCTCCCTGTCTGAGCTGTTTTCTCTGACGTGCATCCAGATGCCACAATGGCAGCCACTCAGACCACCATCCGGCCACCAATCTGAGTGCCCACTGTGTGTGCCCATCGAGTGTCGGCCCTGCTGCAGACCCTGCGCTTCCCACGGTCTTGCACATCTGCACGGGGGCGGGGAGGGGGGGAGCCCTGCGACTCACTCCTGACCTCAACTGTCCATCACAGAGGTCAGCTGAGCAGCCCCGAGACCCAGCGGCTCCAGTGCTGCCCCCGCGGCCACGGTCCTGTCGGCACCTGTGCAGGAGAGGAAGGGGGGCGGCCTGTGTAGATGGGGAATTGGAGGGGCAGCAGCCAGCAGAGGGGGTCACTGGTGTGGTGAGAATGTCACTGCATTTGCATGTGGGTTGGTAATGCCCAGGTGTACATGACTGAAGGCCTGCACTCTGAGTGCCCCCGCAGGTGGGGCGGGCGGGCGTGTGCCTGGTGGGCCTCCTGGAGGCAGTGCTCAGGTGAGCAGTGTCTGGAATAAAGGGAGAGGGGTCTGGGTAGGGGAGAGAACCCTCTCATTTATAAAAAAAAGAAAGAAAGAAAGCCTGCTGTCCCTAATAATCAACAGCTGCCCTCTCCCTCCCCACCCCCCCCCCCAAGGCTCAGAACCGCCTTCGCGGTGTCACCGCTGCCTCGCCTCCTCTCTGGAGCTTGTAGGACTGTCACTCACCCTCGGGGTGGCTGTGTCCTTGCGGGTCCTCGGCACCAGGACCAGCCCGGTGTCCGTCCCTCTGGGCGCATGCCCCTCACCCAGCAGCTGGCCCTGCACCTGGTGTTGGGGGCCTGGGAGGAGAGGCAGTGGGCAGGGGCAGAGCCTGGGACGGCAGCCTGCAGGTGACTGACACTCTGTGGGGTTCTCCAGAGACCACGCCCCCGCTGAGGCCTCTGAGGAGACCTGCGAGGCCCTCCTGCTGCAGAACAAGGGCGGCCTGGAAGTCACCAGGGCCACCAGCTTCGGCACGCTGCGGGAAGGGGCCAGCAGGAGCCTGGTGGTCTGCATCGAGTGAGTCCCACCCTCCCCGCCGTGCTTCCAGCTGGGGCTTAAGATCCTACAGAACAACCTTCACTCTCCTGCCCCCTTGGTTTTTCCTTTACGCAAGTGTTCACCACAAAACTTAGTTATGCTCGTGAAGGTATTTGCAGCCACCATGTACCAGTTCCTTTGAACTATTTCACAGTAACGGCAGCTCCCTTTGTGCAGGAATAAAGGAGACGTCCCGCAGAAGCTGGTCAGCTGCAAGCTGGCCGGCTGGGACAGAACCAGACAGTTCCGGTTCCACTTGCTGCGGGGGACCCAGCACAGCCCCCCAGCACCTGTTCCCGACCCTGAGACGCGGGAGAGCTGCCCAGACAAAACCTACCAGATGGCGGAGGGCAGCGTGGCCCACAACAGAGCGGTCTCTCCAGGTGGACGGGGCCCTGGCCGGTCGGGGGACCCAGGGGCCTCGATGCCGTGGCCTCTGGTTCGAGTTCTCTGATGATTCGGGGCTGAGGACAGGGACCAAGGTCGTTGGTGACCCCGGAAGTGCATTGGACATGCTGCTTCCTACAGACACTTCCAAACGGGGGAGGCTGCCTGCTGTCGGCTTTCTGTCCCCTGTTGGGTGATAGGCTGTGTGTGCGCGCTGGAGTCCACAGGCCGCCACCACGGCCACCAGCAGCTGACCGCTGGGTCTCCTGTCCCCTCTCAGATGACTGTGCCTGCAAAGGAGAAGAGGGAGGCAGCGGACAGGGCGGCTGGAGGAGGCAGGTCCCGGAGCCTGAGCCCAGTGGGCTCATCCCTCCCGGAGGAAGAGCCCTGATTGTGGTCACCTGTGAGGCCAAGTACGTGCTGCTGGGTTTTCAGGGGTTTGGCTGGGACGTTGGCACATGCATCTCAGGTCCCGTGTGTGGCCCTTATAAACAGGATCTGTAGCTCTTTCGATGGGACAGACTCAAAAGAAAACGCGTTGGTGGAGACGGTGGCTTGAGTGAGTTCCGCTGTGAGGCAATGACCCCCTTCCCTGACTTGTGAGTGAGAGGACAGCTGGGCGCCCTCAGCCTGGGCGCCGCTGCCTCTTCTCCTTCCACGTGTCCTGAGCCCCTGCCACTGCCTGCTGGTCGCCTGTCCGCTGGACATTTTGGCCGCAGTCTGCCATCTCCATTTGCTAATTAATTGTCAATCTTTTGTGAACATGGATGTGAGTGAGTGCGTCCCTGCCTCGCTGTAAGCCCAGCGGTGTCCAACCATGGGGACCTCAGGGCTCCTTCAGCCCGGCCGGCGCGTGTGCCGCAGCCCCTCTCCGTGACCCCTGGGATCCTGTGAGGATGTGGGGCGGGGACCGCACTGGGGCCAGGGCCACAGCAGGAGTTCGGGCAGGAAGCAGTGATGACCCGTGTCTGGTCGTGTCAGACGGTTCCGATGGAAATTTAGGAAAACTGTTCTGAGGTTTGACAATTACAGAGGTGACTGTTTGGGGTGCTTGACTGTCTTGGGGACGTGTTGCGTCGTTACTGTGGAAAGTCCCTTTCCCTGTGAGAGAATTGTTAGAAACAAAGGGTCCTGTTCCGGGAGCCTGGCTGCCTCTGCACAGGGGCCCACACTGGCCATGTCTTGTTTGGCAGGACTGCCGGCCGCTGCAAGGAGCTCCTCCTGCTCTGCTTCTCCAGCTGCCTCATCGGGCGCGTCCTGGACGTGGGCGTGGTGAGCGCGGAGGAGGCCCTGGTCGCCGTGCGCGAGCCCTTCCTGTGGAAGAAGTCCAAGAGCTCCCCGGCGCCGGCGCCCGCGAAAACGACGGTTGTCGTGACCACGCAGAAAAGGTACCGTGACAGGAGGGACAGCGGGTGGCCTGGCGTGCACTCGCGGGGTGACCGCTGGCTGAGGGGAGGCGGTGTGGGGGGCTCTTTCCACCCTTTACTTGGGGGATGGTGTGTTCATACAAAACTGTCAGGGCGGCCGGGGTGCAGCCCACAGTGCGTATGAGGACGAGGAAGTGTACCTGCTACGCCCCGGCCGCCACTTCACCACCTCAGGTCCCCGCCAACTCTGTATTCCCCGCAGCCCAGCCTGTCTCCCAAGAAGGGGGCAGTGCTGGCGCCATCCTCACCCACGTCAGGTACACCTGTGAACTGGCGGCAGCCGCACCGTGTGGCGCTGTGACACCCGCTCTTCCCTGGTCTCCTGTCCGGGTGCCCCTCCGGCCATCATGCTGCTGCATCAGGTTTGCCCACAGCAGTGGTGGCGACTCCCAGTGGCAGCCCCTGCCGGGGAGGCAGAGCTGGAGGGTGACCGGCGAGAGCGGAGTCAGGCCTGGGCGGAGCAGCCGTCAGCAGCGCGCTCTGTGGCTGTGGCTGCGGTTCCCATAGTCACGCCCTGTCAGGCACAGCAGTCAAGGTGCGGACCCCCTGGTTCCCAGGGTCTTGTGCACCGGCCGCCCTGCTGCAGCTGGGAGGATGCCCCCAGTAAATGCTGGCGCCCGCTGACGGGGCCGCGGCTGCTGCGTCGTTCCTGTGGTGACCGAGGAACTTGTGCCAGATGTCGTGACGAAGAATCATTTCCAACTGAATTTCTTCCTTAAGGAACTCAAGACGCCAGCTCCCCAGTTTCCTTCCCCAGTACCCCATCCCCGACCGGCTGAAGAAGTGTGTGGAGCAGAAGATTGACATCCTGACTTTCCAGCCGCTGCTCGCCGAGGTAGGAGCTGGTAGGAGCTGGTGCAGGCTGCCTTGGTCGTGGGCACCGTGGCCTCGGGCCTTCTGCCGGAGAAGGGGTGTCGGCCTGAGGCGGCCCCCGGTGTGGCGGCTTCCCTGAGGGGCTGGGTCGTTAATGCTCTTTAGCTGTCACTGGATTTGGGGCGAATAGTCTCAGGTTAGGGCCTGAGCCCCAGCCCCTCAGCTGCCAGGCGGGAGCCCCACGGGCGCCCTCCACTTCTCTGTGGCGTTTTTGCTGACGTCAGAAGTCTGACTTCTGCGTCTGCTTTGAGCTCCGTGAGGCGTCTTGGCGTTTTTACGCTACGTAACCAGTGCTCGGTAAGGCGTTTAGAAAGGTTCCACGCTGACCTTTCCTGGTGCTGTCGGCCCCACGTGGACCCGGCCTCTGGGTGCCCCTGGGTGCTCATTGGCTTCGTGTCTGGAAAAGTCTGAGGAGGCTGCACCCCCGAGCCGTTCCTGACGGCACAGCTGCTCTGCTGCCTCTGCCCTTCACACACAGGCTGGGCTTTCCTGCTGCGTCTGCGAAGGCTCTGTCGCCGGCTCTACGACACTTAACGGACCACGTGCCTTGGTGCCGTTTCCCTCCTGTTCCTGGGTTCTTTGCGCTGCTCGGCTGTGTGGCTGATGGTTTCCCTCCCACCCCGTCCCTGGCGCTCTGCTCCTTTTTCTCTCGCCACTTCCCCTCTGCACTGGGTTTCGACAGGTTCAAGTCCACTCATTTTCTTCTGTCTTCTCTGTGCTTGACACGCTCGGTCTTCCTCGCCTTTTTGAACATAAACGACGCTTATGGCCACGGCTCTCACGTCCTGTCTCCTGCGTGGGGCTGGGGGTTTCCTCCTCGGGCTCAAGTGCTCCTTCCAGCCGGAGGTCTCGTGGCTGCCGACGTCCTGGGTTTTACCTTGTTGAGCTCAGTTCTGGGGCCCAGTGGAGTTACTTGGAAAAGCAGGATGCTTTCCTGCATTAAAGCTTTGCTCGGTGGAAACAGAGGTGCACTTGGGGGCTGGTGCCCTCTGACCCTGCCCAGGGCAGTGTAGTGCATGGGCTGCATTGGGCTGGCGGCCACGTCCTGGCCCTGTGGGAGCTCTGGGAATGGTTCCCTTCAACCGGCACTTCTCCACAGTGACAGTTAGCCCCCTGGAGTGTTTTTGGTGTCACAACTAGGGTGCTGTAGAGGCCAGGAGCGCTGCCCATATCCTACAATGCACAGGAGGGTCCCTCTCCGACCGCAGTGCACCCGATGCCCAGGCCGCCGAGGCTGGGAGCCCTGTCCTCTGAGGTTGCTCCCACACCCTGAGCAGTGCCGGGCATCTCTCTGCGCTGCCCCCTAGGCCCGTGGTCGCCAAACTGCGGCTCGCAAGCCACATGCGGTTCTTTGGTCCCTTGAGTGTGGCTCTTCCTAAGCCTTAGGAGCACCCTAATTAAGTTAATGAGAATGTACCTACCTATATAGTTTAACTTTAAAAAATTTGGTTCTCAAAAGAAATTTCAATCGTTGTACTGTTGATATTTGGCTCTGCTGACTAATGAGTTTGCCGACCACTGGCCTAGGCCTCCCCGAACCCCCAGCTCCACCTCCTCACCACCCAGGCCACACAGCTCTGGGTGCTGTCCCTGTGCCAGGCTCTGCAAACTGCCCAGTCGCCGTGGGGCGGTGGTGGGGCTCACTGAGACGCCCCGCCTCAGGACCGCTGTCCTGCACGGCCTGTGGTCACTGCAGCCCTCACTTCCCGTCTGGCATGTCAGCTGCTGTCTCCGGGGCATGGGGTGCTCCCCGTGCTCTGCGCTCACTGGCTGGCTCGTCGCTTTCAGCTTCTGAACATGTCAAACTACAAGGAGAAGCTGTCCACTCTGCTCTGGCTCGAGGAGATCCACGCGGAGATAGAGCTGAAAGAGTATAACATGAGCGGGGTCGTCCTGAAGAGGAACGGGGACTTGCTGGTGCTGGAGGTCCCAGGGCTGGCTGAGAGCCGGCCTTCCCTGTACGCAGGTGGGTGTGGACCCGCCCGGGAGGAGCGGTTTAAACTGGCGCCACATGGTCCCGTGAGCTCAGTTTCTTGGTTTGGGTTAGAATGTCACTTAAAACGTGGTCAGGGACTCGGCACCTGTCTCCTGTCCCTGACGTCACATGAAGTGGTGTGTCCTCTGATGTGCTGCCGTGGTCACGTGGTCCTGTGCTTCTCTAGGTGACAAGCTGGTTCTGAAAACGCAGGAGTACAATGGGCACGTCGTTGAGTACATCGGCTACGTGGTGAAGGTGAGGCTGCCGGGCGGGAGGGTCCCCAGGACAGAGCAGGTGCGTCTCAGAGTCGGGGAGTGGCCTCGCCTTTCCTCCCTTTGCTCGCGTTCTTCTCCAGGTTTCTGAATGGCCTGTTGGCTTCAGGAAAGCTGCCCTGTCATTTCGGTAGGGTCTTGGGCTCCCTTGTTTTTGTCTTCCCGCTCTTTAACTTCATACCTCGTCTTTGTGTTTCTGTAAGTGACAGTGTCTGTCTGTGGTGTCCTCCAGGCCTGAATCCGATGCAGCTGTGCTGACCTCACTCCGGGGAACATGCTTGCCATGTCTTGGCCGTCTCTGATCATGACCCGTTTTCCTCCTCAGTCTGGGGAACCTGGGCCTTCGCTGGGCGGCCTGCTTCCCCGGAGGGCCTCTGGGCTCCTGCGGTGATTCCCGCCCTGCCTCCTGACCCCACCACACTGCGCCCAGCACCCCCAGGCTACGAGGTGTACCAGTTAATGATGCAGATTTTCCCAATAGATGAAAATTTATCACATATCCTCCTACATGATAAAGAGCTAATATGCAAATGGTCATCACGCCCTCACACTGTAACGGCTCAGACACTCAACACTGGGGAGAGAGGAATGGGGACCAGCCAGGCTGTGGCCTGGGAAGGGGACAAGTTGCCCGCCCCGCAATTCCAGGTGCCTGTGGCTGTGGCCCAAGCAAAGCTGCCCACCCACGGTCCCTTGCGACTGCGGCCAGCCCAGGCGAAGCCGGCCCAGGTCCTGGGTGCCTGCGGCCAGCCAGAGAAAGGGAAGCACGGGTCCCGGGTGTGGGGTGAGGCAGAGGTGGTTAGGGGCGATCAGGGGAGCAGTTAGGGGCGATCAGGCCGGTAGGGGAACAGTTAGGGGTGATCAGGCAGGCGAGCAGTTAGGAGCCAGTGGTCCCGGATTGTGAGAGGCAGTCGGACATCCCCCGAGGGGTCCCGGATTGGAGAGAGTGCAGGCCGGGCTGAGGGACCCCTCCCCCGTGCGCGAATTTC
Organism: Myotis lucifugus; assembly: GCF_000147115.1. Lineage (NCBI taxonomy): Eukaryota > Metazoa > Chordata > Mammalia > Chiroptera > Vespertilionidae > Myotis > Myotis lucifugus. The sequence continues at coordinate 31,403 of NW_005872655.1, read as the reverse complement.
TTGAACCGGGCCTCTGGTGTTGATCTATAGGTGATTTTACATGTATGCTATTTTGTCGTATTGACAAGCTTCAAAACTTCATATGTCAAATTTTCTGAAGGTGTTAACATCATAGATACTTTTGTGCCTAAAAATGTCAAATTTCATGCCAAAAAAGCATTTGCGGTAAGTTTTAATTCATTATTTTGAAGAAAAGTGCTGCTGAAAGTTATCGTATACTTTGGGAAGCTTATGGTGAACATGCTCCATCTCAAGATACTTGTGAACGCTAGTTTAAACGCTTTAACACTTGGGTTGCGGGTGAATTTCCCGCCAAAATATAAGATGGCGCATTAAAATGCCTATATCTTTTGAAGTATGGGTTCGATTGAAATGAAATATTTGGTAATACGCAGTTACAATCGGCCCGAGTTTACACGTTTCCCGCACTCCACCGCAAATCTATATGAACCGAGTTTAAGACGGCTCCTGCAGAGTACGCGCAATTCACGCGAGCCGACTTAACTCGTTTCCCGCAACCCAAGTGTTTAAAAGTGATAATTTTGATGTGAAAGACAACGCCCAGGTCAACCAAAAAAGTTTGAAGACCAACAATTATAAGCATTATTGGATGAAGATGCGTGTCAAACTCAAAAACAACTTGCAGAAATATTAAGCGTAAAAATATCTATGATACTAACACCTTCAGAAAATTTGACATATGAAGTTTTGAAGCTTGTCAATACGACAAAAGAGCATACGTATCAAATCGCATATATATCAACATGAGTGTAACTCCATCTAGTGACAAAAATCCGCATTATTAACCGGTTCACCTAGTAGAGCCCGGCCAGTGGAGTCCTCCCCACTCTCCCTGGGCCTCCTCAGAAACGCCTTTCCTCCCGCTGGTCCGGATCACTCTCTGCAGGATCTGTTTGGCTGGAGGGTCCACTGGGAGGGGTGGTCCCGGGACAGCCTGGCCCCGTGGCTGTGTTCCTGGTGTGCAGACCCCCGGAGCCAGGGAGGGGAATCGGGACGCGTGTGTGGGGTGGGCGCCGTGATGGTTGTTACACCCGGTGGCCCCTCAGATCTGTGGGATGTGTCACCATGTGCCGCAGAGACAGACGAGACCGTCACAAGGAATCGAGTACAAAGGATGGAAGTTACGCTGTTGGTTTCTCCTTTAGATTCACGAAGAAGATGTGACCCTTAAGCTGAATCCGGAATTTGAACAAGCGTATAACTTTGAGCCTATGGACGTGGAATTTACATACAACAGGTAATGCTTTTAGCGCCTCCCCAAACCGGTCTTCCTTCTTGATGGTGGCGCCTCCTGCCTTGGCCCCTGAGCATCAGTGTTGCAGGAGGAGACGTGGCCGAGGCTGGTGCTGAGGGGTCGCTTCTGCTCCCCCGTGTCCCAGCTGCCTGCTCTCGGGGCCCCTGCCAGTGCGTCTGGGTGCCGTGTGTGTGTGTGTGTGTGTGTGTGTGTGTGTGTGTGTGTCTGTGTGTGTGCGCATCTCGGTGCCCTGTGTGAGTTCTCATCACCATACACTACGTCCGGTACCTGAGCAGTTGGTGGAGCACACATTCTTAAGCTAGCCCTTTATCAGGTATGTTTTTTGCAAATATTGTCTTAGATCGTGGCTTGTGTTTTTATTGTTTTTAATGTCTTCGAGGAGCAGAAATTTTTAATTTTAAGGAAGTTGATCAGTTTTTTCTTTCATGACTTTGGTGACACACTTCAGAAATCTGCCTCACACAAGATCACAAACACTCTCTCCTGTGTTTTCTTCTAAAATGCTGCAGCTCGCCCTAACCGGTTTGGCTCAGTGGATAGAGCATCGGCCTGCGGACTGAAGGGTCCCAGGTTCGATTCCGGTCAAGGGCATGTACCTTGGTTGTGGGCACACCAGGAGGCAGCTGATTGATGTTTCTCTCTCATCAATGTTTCTAACTCTCTATCCCTCTCCCTTCCTCTCTAAAAAATCAATAAAATATATTTTAAAAAAATTAAAATGCTGCAGCTTTCAGTTTTACATTGAGGGCCATGGTCTAGTTTGAGTTCATTTTTACCAATGATGCCAGGTTGGGGACGTGCCTACCCCTCGTCCCAGCACCAGTGTGGTGAGCCCTGCCCTCTCTCCGTGCGTCTCCTGACACCGTCATGAAACGCACTGCCCTGACGTGTGGGGTCTGTCCGCCCCGACGTTGTGTCTGGAGTCGGGTAGGCAAGGCTCCCACTAGGTCCCGTCTTTGCCGAGAGCTCGGGTGTCTGTGTGGATCTTGGAACCGCCTGGGCTTGAGACGGACGCTGTCGAGGTTTGTCTGGGGCAGCGTTGATTCTTCAGTGCTGTCTCTCTCCATCTACTTAGGTCTTTTTTCATTTTTTACATAACGTTTTGTACTTTTCACTGTGTATGTTTTACATATTTTTTGTCAAACATGTCCCTGACTCTCTAAGAAACTTTTAATGCAGTTGTAAACAGTAATTTCAATTTCTAGTTGCTTGGCCCTAGCCAGTGTGGCTCAGTGGATAGAGCATCGGCCTGTGGACTGAAGGGTCCCAGGTTTGATTCTGGTCAAGGGCACATGCCTGGGTTGAAGCTCGATCCCCAGTGGGGGTGGTGCAGGAGGCAGGCAGTCAATGATTCTCTCTCAGCATTGATGTTTCTGGCTTTCTCTTCCTCTCCCTTCCTCTCTGAAATCAATAAATAAATAAAAACAAATGAAAAGTACATTTCTAGTTGCTTGTAGCTAGGATTTATTATGCAGTTGGTTTTTGTATATTAATCTTGTGTCCTGTGAGCTTGCTAAACTCAGTGTTTCCAGTGGTTTTTATGGGTTAGATGGGGTTTTCTATGCCTGCAATCGTGAGTTCAAGTAGAGATAGTTTTCCTCCTTTGTTCTCTGGGTGTATTTTGGTGCTTTTGTTTGCTTTTGCCTCACGGCGGGGCTGGAGCTTGGAGACAGTGGGGAAGAGGTGGTGAGTGGGTTGTGTGTGCCCAGCGGGGCCCCTCTGTCTGGCTGAGGCGCTAGGTCCCTAGTTTGCAGCTTGAGGCCACAGTGGATGAGGGATTCTGCTGGGCTTTCATGTCTCCGTTGGGTGGACGTGTGGTTTTCCTGTCTGTCTGTCGAGATGGCCAGTGAGGTGATGAGCACCACCCCTGCTGTGGTGGTGTTGCCTGTCACCTGCTGCGAGGCCGACTTGCTGAGACTTTATTCACTGTCGCTTCCTGTTCCTAAGGTGCGTCGGCCTGTGGTTTCTCCAAGTGTCTTTTTCTGATTTGGGCATCGAGGTAACGCTGGCCTCACATACGCTGGGAAGTGGCACCTCCCGTCCGTCTCCGGGGCAGGGGTGTGGGCCTGGCGGGTGGGCCAGGGAGGCTTCTGGGCCTGGCGCGCTCTGTGGGAAGCTCCCCGACTACAGATTCAGTCTCTTCCGTGGATAAAGCGCCCGGTCCTCAGCCTCGCGTAGAGGGAGCTCTGGCCTTACCTGCCTTCTGCGGACTCTGTGCGTTCCATCACGTTGTCTATTTGCACAAAATCATTTTCTTTTTGTATCTGTAGGACCTCACCCGGTGCCCCCTCTCGTTTCGGATCCTGGTTGTTTGTGTCTTCTCGTCCCCGTTAGTGTGGCTGGAGGGTTGTGCATGTGACCTCATCGGGGACGGATCTGGCTCTCGGTCTCCAGCTCGTTTCCGTCTCTGCGTTGGCTCTGATCTCTGCCGTGTCCTGTCTTCTGCTCGCTCGGGACTCCATCTGCTGCTCTGCTTCTCGGGTGGACGTGGGTCCTTGAATCGAGGCCTTTCTTCCTCTGTCTTTTAGGCCTTGCTCTCGGAGGGACGCGGCCACTCCTCTATTACTGGACACTTGGTGCCCAGGCTTCTGTCACGGTGAAGCAGTGGACACGCCCATGTCTTCGTGTGACAGTGGGCCAAGGGGAGGGCAGCCTCTCCTCTGAGCCCGGAGACGGCCCCGTTCTCCTCTCCCTGTTCCTGCAACGTGCTGCCTCCCACCCCGCTGCTCATCTGGCCTCGTGCTTCCCTCCTCTGTGCAGACACCTCTAGGTTTTACCCCTGGGCTCTCGCTGTCCTGGACCTGCCCGTAGGAAATTGGTCGGTCTCTCTGTCCAGCTCCACAATCACTGTCTTCCTGGCAGGTGTTATTTTTTACTCAGCCTGTCAGTAACTCGAAGCATTTCAACTGGGTGACTTCGTATCAAACCTTTCTCGTGTGCCCAGAATGAACAACGTGATGTTTTTTATTTTGGTGAATTCTTCCTTCAGTTTAGTGTTTTTCAGGCTGTTGGGGTAAAGGGCTGAACTGCAGGTTGATGGGTTACCTCCTTGCTGGGCACTGTCTTGGGTCTCTCCGCTTGGTCTCTGAAGAGGGCAGGTGCGGGATCATCCTGCACGCGCGTGTGGGCAGCTCTCACTGGGGGCACAAGCCAGGTCCTCTCAGCCCCTCCTCTGTAATCCATCTGCTTTACGGTTTTTGTCCTCCTTAGGGTCAAGTTCCTAAGTCCTAGGATGGTTCTTTTCTGGTGGCTCTCATCTTGGAGTTGATTGTATCCCAGGCAACTTGGTCAAGATTTTGTTGAAGGGACAGCGTGGGGCTGCGGGGGCCTCATGCCAGGACCCTCAGGTGCCATTTTTCCTGCTTCACACACCCCCTCCCAGGATTTCGTGCTGTGATGGGTCCTGAAGATTTCTTCTGCCCTTGGAGCACCCCCCTTGCACCCTGCTGTCCCCCATCAGTTGGTTCTCCAGGTGCCCAGGTGTGAACTTGGCAGAGCGTGGGTGTGGCCCAGGCTCTGCGAGGCTGTGGCTCAGCTCCTGGGCCATTGCTGGTTTGAGGCCAGATGTGCTTTGTTGAATATCCTTCATCGTCTGTGCTGGAGCTCTGATCATCTTGTTTCCTTGAAGGTAGACTTTTTATTTCTCATTTTTTACTCGTTCTTTTGTGTTAAAAAATAAGACACCAGGCCCCCAGTGGAGTCGCTGTGCTGAGCCCCACGTCACCACACCAAGACCTGGCTGACTCACAGTGTCTGCGCCTCCAGGGGTGGAGTGCCTGGGTCCGTCAGGGTCAGCTCTAGCGAGGGGTCTGCCCGGTGGGCCATGCATGTCATGTCCCCTAAAGGAAGTGACCTTTCTGTACCGAGCACTGTATTGCCCAGCACAGCGTCCCTGTTCCCGCCTGCGCTGCCTGTAACGGTCCCAGCGGTGCCAATCCTCCGAGCCCCTCTCTCTGCAGGATTGGGTGCTGCCCGGTGCCAGTCAATTGTTGTAAAACTCTTAAAATTGTAGCTCAGTTTCCTTTAACAGTTGTTTTCAGTGAATTTCAAGGGGGTAATTCTTTATAATCAGAACTAGAGGCCGATGCACGAAATTTGTGCACTTGGGGGGAGGGGCGTCCCTCAACCCTGCCTGCGCCCTCTTGTAGTCAGGGACTCCGGCTCCTTACCGCCTGCCTGCTCGCTGCTCCTTAGCGCTGCCACCACAGCCGCTGCACTTGCCAGCGGTGAGCCCGGCTTCTGGCTGAGTGGTGCTCCCCCTGTGGGAGCGCACTGACCACCAGGGGGCAGCTCCTGCATTGAGTGTCTGCCCCCTGGTGGTCAGTGCGCATTGTAGTGACCTGTTCCACTGTTGGGTCGATTTGCATATTAGGCTTTTATTATATAGGATTACTTCCTGATTGATACAGTAATATTAATATTTCCCTAACACTTCACACTGTGTTTTTATTTTTTCCTCCTTGTCCACTTCATGCATTAAACGTTCCTGGAAAGAAAGGAGTCTGTGCTGTCCTGTTGGTGCGACATTAGGATTTTCCTATGACACAGACCCTGGCGTCCCCCTCGGTCCTCCAGCCTCCCGGCCTCTGGTGCCGTGAGAACCTGGGAGCCAGCAGTCCCTCCACATGCTTTGTAGAGAGTGCATAGCGTTGGACTCGGTCGCGGTCAGGCCCAGCCCCGTGTGCAGCCGCGACAGCGGGTTGTGCTGTCTTCTCCCCGCAGGACCACGAGCAGACGGTGTCACTTTGCACTTGAGCACGTCAGCCACTTGGGAGTGAAAGGTACTGTTGCTGTGGAGCGAGCCTGACGCCCCGGGTTCTCTCAGCCTCGAGTGCACGTGGCGTGGAGCAGTCCCCTCCCTCACGTGTTGGAAGGAAAGCTGGGCTGGCGGGTGGCTCAGCGGTTAGAGCGCCGGCCTGTGCGCTGTAGGGCCACGGGTTCCCTTCCGGTCAACAGCACGTACCTGGGTGGCAGGTCCCCTGCACCATTCCGGGCGTGTGCGGGAGGCGACCGATGGATGTCTCTCACATCAGTATTTCTCTCTCTCCCCCTCCCTCTTCCGTCCACTCTCTCTAAAGTCAATGGGAAAAATATCCTCAAGTGAGGAGTAACCAAAAAAAAAAAAAGTGAAACTGATTTCCAGTGTTGTTTTTCCTATTGGGAAGTTTCCGTGTTGTCTTATTTCAACTTTGTAAAAGTAACCCTTAGATTATTGAAAATAAAGCCACTGCCTCTGTTCTCCCCTCTTAATAGGATTCCTTTTGTACCTACAAGTAGACAAACCATGGCTTCTGTTCCCAAGCACGTGCTGGGCTGGCGTAGCTGTGGCTGCGTCCACGGGGACTCGGGGCTGCTGCAGCCTTTCGTCTCCTTGTGCGTCTTCCTAACGCTTCTCAGTCACACCTGCCTTGTTGCCCTTTCTTGTTTTAAAAGTGTTGTTTCCAGAAGAAGTCATCTTACAGTCTCCCCAAGTGACAGGCAGTTGGAACTGTGCAGGAGACGGCAAGAGCGACGGGCAGCCCACCCCCGAGGTACCTGCCGTGACTCAGCCTGCAGGAGCGCTCGGCGTGGCGGGCGTGGGGGTGGGTCACGGGTGGCCCAAGGCACGGTTAGGACCGCGCTGGGGACCCGAGACGGTGCGAGGTGGTTTAGTGAGCAGTGGGGGCTGCGTACGTCAGGCAGCCGTCGTGTGGCGACTCTTGCTTGTGTCTGACGGGTCGCCCCGCAGATGGCCGGCGTTCTGGTCTTTGTGAACGTCAGGAAGGCAGTTGGGTCTTGGCTTAAACAGTCCAGTCTCTGAACGGTGAGGTGGTGTCCGTTGGAGCCAGGCACCGTCCGCAGCTCTGCACGTGTCTTCCGGGTGAACGCAAAGGGGTTGTTCTTGGTCGTGTGTCCACTGACAGAGATCCTCCTGTCACGGTGGGCGTGTCTCTGAGGGCCCTGCACTGGGGTGATTTAGTTTTGTGAGCACGTTTTAAGCTTCTACTAAGCACAGGTTTTTAAATTGTACCCAATGTTGAGGAATCCTCTCACCATGCTCAGCCCCTCCAGAAAGGCCGTCGTTACGGTGTTAGTGCCTCGCGGCCACAGGAGCCCCGGAAGGAGGGAGCAGAGGTTCCACCGGGTCCCTGCTGGGTGTCGTGTGGATCCGTGTTGTCCTTCGGCCACAGACCAGAGGCCTCACCCTGTCCCGCCCGGCCTGCTGGTCTCGAGGCTGCGATGCTGCACCATTTAGGTGGCTGGCCTTCCGCATGGGCTAAGCCTTATACTTTTAAGTGCAGAGCGTGGTCTTTCATGGACTGGCTGGTGGCAGGTAAACTGGAGGGCATTGCACACCTGAGC
>NW_005872655.1:18886-23675 GCF_000147115.1 Myotis lucifugus | reverse complement strand
AACATTCTTGGCACCCAGGCAGGTCTTCAGGAGCGACAAGCAGCCCGTACTGCACTCCCAGCCCGGGAGGGAGTCACAGGCAGAGAGTTCCGAGGGCAGGACCTGCGCTCCGCAGCGCAGGGACCTCGGACGTGAGCACCGTGGACAGAGCAGCACTGGTTACCTCAGGGGCGTCACCTGCCTTGCGCGCTCGGGTGCCCCCTGCAGAGGAGGCTGGGGCTCCGGCTCGCCCTCGCCATGAGCTGGCAGGAGCGCCCTCACTGAGCTGAAGGGAAGGCTGTTGTTTTGGAGCCGTCCACAAACTTAGCAACTTAGTTTCTTGGAAAAGGTAACTCAGAAGAGAAACATAAACGGTGTCGCAGCGTTTTATCGGCTGTTGTGTGTTTTTGTCACGCTTTAAAGGGGGTGTGACCTGTGGTCCGTGCCAGGACACCACGCCGTTCAGGACACCAAGCCAGTGTTGCGTGGGGTGACGGCTACGTTTTCTCTTTAAACTGAGACCCTGCAAACACAAATTTTTTTGGGTGGGGGGGGTCGTGATTATTTCTAGAACAGGGAAGCTGAGAAGGACCAGCCTGAGCCTGCCACCAAGACGAGCCAGGCGGGTGCCCAGGACACACGGGGACCGGAGGCCTTGGCTACAGAGACGAGTCACCTGGGTGCGTATTGGGGGCGGTGACCGCACTGGGACTAGGCCCCGGAGCGGCTCGCTGTTGGGGTCGGGTGGTCGAGACAGTTGTGTGACGGGAAGATGAGCCCACACTCTGGTCACGACAGAGACTTCCGACTGTGGCCTTTCCTGTCGCTGCTGCCGTGAAGGGGGAGACGGGGAGGCCCCGTTTGCTCTCAGACGCTGACTCCCGAGCTGCGCAGGCCCTGGCACTGCGGGAGCGCCCAGCTGACTGGTTGCCCGGGGCCTCCCGGGGCCGGTGCTGGTGTCTCTGTGCCCAGCTGCTCGGGTTGTTGGGTGTTGCCTGACCCTGTGCCTCCCTTGGACCCAGGCGATGAGCTGCAGACCCCGGGGGCCCGAGAGAAGGAGTTCTTCAACCCCCTGCTCAACGAGAACCAGCAGCTGGCCGTGCGCAGGATCCTGAGTGGCGACTGCCGCCCCCTCCCGTACGTCCTCTTCGGGCCTCCTGGCACTGGGAAGACGGTGACCATCATCGAGGCTGTGTTACAGGTGACGGAGGCCGCGCCGTCCCCGTGAGCTTGGCTGGGGGGGCGGGAGGTGCGTGGCGGAAATTCTGTGTCTGTTTACATGTGAATCAGAGCTTGCAAGGTCCAGCTGCTTCTGTTTAGCTAAGTCTGTCTGGTGTTGTTTGCGGGCTGTGCAGGGTGTGAAAGCTTATTTCACGGGTTTAGAAGGGAGCCTCCCGTTCTCAGGAGAGTAAGCCGCTCGCCCGTCACAGGATGGTCTGCAGGTGCCTGCGGGCCTGCCTGTGTCGCAGCGAGTGTGGGCGTGTGTGCCTGTAGCGCTGCCCCCCTGGGGCTGCGGATGAACACGTAGGCAGAGCGCCCAGCTGCCCTCCTGCAGGCGGGCGGGCCCCACCACCTGCTCCCATGGCGAGGGCGTCACTGCTGGGACTGGCCCCAGGCTGACTGCCGCCTCCTGTGCTGGTGAAGGTGTACCATGCCCTGCCCGACAGCCGGATTCTGGTCTGTGCGCCCTCCAACAGCGCCGCCGACCTCGTGTGCTTGCGGCTGCACGAGAGCTGCCTGCTGCGACCGGGCACCATGGTGCGCGTGAACGCCACCTGCAGGTTCGAGGAGGTGAGCCTGCCTCTGTCCTGCTCCTGCTGCCGCCCCTCCCTCACAGCTGCAGTCCCTCCTGGGTCTGGGGGCAGCTCAGCTGGTTTGCTTGTAGGTGAAGGGCTAGTTAGAGACCAAAGCTAGGAAATGGGTGACGTTAGAAGTAATGTTTGGGGGAAGGATCTGCAGGGTTATATGTTACATTCATGGCTCCAGAGTCGATAAAATGGGGACTAAATTGATAAGAAAATACAAGTATTTTTATTTAAGAAGACAATCTTACGTCGTTACTTAGTCGTAACTGAGAAGTGGAGCAGGACAGTGAGCTTGTAGGAGTCCTTCCGACTTTGTGATCATGTCAATTAAAGACACTTAGTAACTTGAAAACAAACTGCCCCCCACCCCCCAGACGATCGCCGAGGCCATCAAGGCGTACTGCAAAGACGGGGAGGACATCTGGAAGGCCTCGCGCTTCCGCATCATCATCAGCACCTGCAGCAGCGCCGGCCTCTTCTACCAGATCGGAGTGCGGTGAGCGTGGCGGGCGGGGCAGCGGGAGAGGCCTCTGTCCTGACAGCAGGTCAGGGGGCTCCTCCAAGGAAGGGGGGTTTGTGCTGAGACCCCAGGGTGACAGGGCCCCAAGGCTTCCGGAGGGCGATCCCAGAGGGTGGGGAAGGAGCGAGCGTGCGGGTGGCAACCAGACCAGAGGCAGGAAGCACCTTGTTTCACTGGAGAGACAGGAGGGGCCGAGGGGACCGTGGCAGGACCACCACTCAGTGGGCGGGGCGGGGGCCTCGGGAGGCTGAGGAGGTGTGAGCAGAAACGGCCCAGTCTCATGGAAGAAACTAAGGAACCGTAGGCCGTTCGGGATCCAGAGTTTAAGTGCTTATGTTCCAAGGAAGGTACCTACTGTTAAGCTTTCCAGCAGAGACGGGGCGTGAGGTAGAAAACGAGTGTGCTGCCCGTCCTGGGGTGGGGCAGGCGGGGGGGCGTTCATTTGAGATGCACAGACTCAGGCCTGTGCCTGAGCGAGCTGACGGCCAGTCAGGGCAACGCGGGCCCAACACTGCTGGCGGCTCCACGTGAGCAGGGGCCCCGCGCTGGGGTCTCCGTCCATGGCTGGGGGCTCAAGGCCTGGCTCCGCCCAAGGCTGTCCTGGCGGCAGCAGCTCCAGCCGAGAGCATGACTCGGGCAGTCTCCCCACGTGGGAATGTTGCCCAGTGCCCACCTGACCAGCTTACCCTGTCGCACTCCGCCCGGAACCTTGGGGAAACCAAGACACAGAGAGGAGCAGGACCTGCCCAAGGTCGCCCAGCTTCTGCGTGAGGGAGCGGGGCTCCAGCCCAGGCCCCTGCGGTGGGCGGCAGTCCCCAGCCTGGACCACGGCCGCCCAGCAGCTCCCCACCGTGCAGCCCCTCACCTGTCCCCTCAGTCTTTTGAAACAGGCGTGTGGGGTAGGGTCCAGTGGGGACGGGAACTCAGTCTCCTGATGGGCTGTGGGTGCCTCCCGGGCTGGCCACCGAGCCCCAGGGACGCTGACCGAGGTGACCACGTATGTCTTTGGCTCCAGAGTCGGACACTTCACGCATGTGTTTGTGGATGAAGCCGGACAGGCCAGTGAGCCGGAGTGCCTCATTCCTCTGGGGCTGGTCTCCGACATCAGCGGCCAGGTGAGGCCTTGCTGTGCCGTCCGCCTGTCGGCACCATCCTGGTCCCCGGGCACACGGGGGGAAGGGCTGCCTCCCTCCCTCTCCTCTCTCACACACGTTCACACGCACTCACTTTCTCTCACACATGCATGCACTCACATGCACTCGCATTCTCACACATTCTCACACTCGCACTTACACACGCACTCTTACACACACACACACACACACACGCGCGCGCGCGCGGTCGCTGGCACCCGTGGTTGGGTGCAGAGACTAGCGGCCCTGGAGCACCCCTCTGCCCCCACCTGTCCCTCTGTCCTGGGCTGAGCACTGGCCTGTGGTAGTGACTGGGGTCAGCCCCCACACTCACCCTGGCTGACGGAGGGGAATTCGAGTCTCACCTCCTCCCTCAGTCCCCAGGGGTCAGGCTGGGTCCAGCAGGGGCGGAACTCGCCAGTGGCTGTGTCCAGGCCTGGGGCTGCGCTCCTGCCTCCGCCGCCTTCCCCCCACGCACGCTGTGGCTGACGCTCTGCGTGGGCTGCAGCCGCTGTTCCTGCAGCGGTTCCCGTCTGTGTGGCAGATCGTCCTTGCCGGGGACCCCATGCAGCTCGGGCCCGTGATCAAGTCCCGGCTCGCCATGGCCTACGGGCTGAACGTGTCCATGCTGGAGAGGCTGATGGCCCGGCCCGTGTACCTGCGAGACGAGGACGCTTTCGGTGCTTGTGGCGCCTACAACCCCCTGCTGGTGAGTCAGGCCCCACGGGTGCTGGGCCCCTGAGGGACAGCACAGGGTGCCCATGGGGTGGCCCAGTGCAGACGGGGCCACAGGAATCTGCACTGCAGGGCCCAGTGCTGGAGCCGGCCGGGGTCGTGGGCCCCTCCCCGCGTGCTGCCCTCTGAACCCAGTGCTGGCGCCGCAGAGCTTGCCCCCGGGGCAGAGGAGCGTGGCTGTGGACGGGCAGTCACCTGGGGAGTGGGGAGGACACGGAGGCGGGGTCCACTCCTTGAGAGGGGTCGTTGGGAGCCACGAAACTGCCCACAAGGAGGGCTGCCTGTGGCCTGGCGCCTCCTGCCTGGGAGAGGACGTCTGCCCGCCCTGTGCCGGGGCCTGGGGCTGGGCTCTGCTGGGTGGCAGGACGGGCCCTGCAGGCAGAACGCCCTTCCAGGTGCCCACAGGCTGGACAGCAGGGCCTGGCCTCCTGCTCTTGTTTTCCCAAAGGTCACTTTGCTATTAAAATGGACCTTCTGAGGGGCCAAGGTCACTTTCTGCTCAGGCGGCGATGAGAGGCCGGGAGTCTGGGGGGCGGGGTGGGGGAGGGAGGCATCACTCCCCTTTCAGCAGGACGAGCGCGTGCTGACCCGCTGCCCCTGCCGCGCTCTCCCTGCAG
>NW_005872655.1:9351-18285 GCF_000147115.1 Myotis lucifugus | reverse complement strand
CCCCATTTTTCTTTTCGATCGAGCTCACAGAGACATGTTTTCCTTGACTTCCAAAGGGGCTCAGAGTGCCGTGGTCGCCTCTTTTTATGCCCAGTTGCGTTGGTTCTGATGAAAGGCCAGGCCTGTAGCCCCGGCTTTTACAGATCTGTGGTCCCATGGGACTGTTTGAGTAGATGTTCTAAGGACACACAAAAAGCTCACCTTCTCTGTTGAGAACGTAAGTTTCACGTAGATTTTTTAAATTTACTTGTGGAGCCTGTCCGTCAGCTCCTCTGTGTCCTGACCTGGGTCCTGTCTGCTCGGCCTCCCCCTGGCGGGGCCGTGACTGCTGCCGAGGCTTCCACCCCAGATCCCCGCCGGCGCCTGAGGCCTTGCCGCCTGTGCTCCCGCTGCACCGCGCCTGCAGTTTAGGTCGTGCCCTGTCCTGGTTTCCTTTCCGTCCCACCTGGTGAGACATCGACGCCCCTTCCCGGGTTCATCCCTCCTTCCTCGCTTCAGGGCCGCTTCTGAGCAGCTGCGGGCTTCGCATGGCGCCCGTGTAAGAGCCTGCCCCTCGCCTCCCTCATCTCTGCTGCGCGGCTGGTGCCCGTTGACTGGTGTTCCCTCCGAGGACAGCCCACTCCTCTCACTGCTGGTTACCGACCTCTCCTCGTAGATCCAGGGACCAGTCAAGTCCCTCAGCGAAAACTCCTGGAAGTCAGTGCATTCTTCTTCTTCTTTTTTTTAAATATATTTTTATTGATTTCAGAGAGGAAGGAAGAGGGAGAGAGAGATAAATATCAACGATGAGAGAATCATTGATTGGCTGCCTCCTGCACGTCCCCTACTGGGGATCAAGCCCGCAACCCAGGCATGTGCCCTTGACCAGAATCGAACCTGGGACCCTTCAGTCTGCAGGCCGACGCTCTATCCACTGAGCAACACCAGCCAGGGCAAGTCAGTGCGTTCTCACTGCTCTGTGTGCGCTGTTTCCGTTGTGGCGAAACACCGTGTCCAGTCGGCTGCATTCGCCAGCAGGGCCCAGTTCGGGGGGTAGCACGGGCCCTTGTGTCACAGTCAGTCAGAGCTCTCCATCTTCCCGGACGGACACTGTCCCACTGACCCGCCCCTCCCTGCCCCGGTGCCCCCATCACCCCTGGGTCTGCTCCGGGCCCTCGGGCCGCCTGCATGCGCCGCGCGGGGGTCTCCCATCGTGTGCTCGGGCCTCGTGTGCTTCCCACGTTGCATGGGCGCTTGGGCTGCTCCCACATCTACTTGCCTGGGTCCCGGCGTTAATTCTGTTCTTGTGGGTGAATGCCCGGAGGTGAACGCCTGAGCCAGAGGGGAACTCTGCTTTCGGGTTCTGAGGGCCTGCACACGTTCTCCACGGCGGCTGCACCACCTCACGCTGGGCGCCAGGCACCGTGTCTGTCTTTAGTTGTGGCCGTCCTGGTGGGCGTGGGCGGGCCCTGAGGTTTGGGTTTGCATTTCTTTGATCTGCAGTGATGGCCTGTGCGCGCTGGTCATCCTCCTGTCTTCCCTGCAGGCCGGAGAGAGGAGGGCGCACCTTCCATAGGACGGGGGCAGCCAGAGCGAGGGGTTGGGCCTGGCCCGAGGGGCTCCCGCACTGACCACACTGGTCACTGCCACCGCAGCCATCCTGGCTCCCGGGCTCTGTTCGCCACCGGCATGTGCACCCCCCCCCCACCCCCGTCTCCGTCCTCACGTGACACTGCCCTCCTCACCCCCCGTCCTTGGGCCTCACTGCAGCTGAGCCGGTTCCGGTTCCGTAGCCAGGCCCCTCACCTCTGCCTGTCCCCGCGCCTGCTCGGCTCCCCGTTCACGGCCCTTAATGAGTGTAGCTGGTAAACGAGGCCTCGTGACGCCCTGTCTCTCTTGTCTCCCAACCTGACAGGGCAGCGAAGCGCGGGAAGGGAGGAGCCCGTCCTGGTTCAACCCGGCCGAGGCCGTGCAGGTCATGCGCTACAGCTGCCTCCTGGCCCGGAGCCTCTGCAGCCAGGTGTCCGCGCAGGACATCGGCGTGATCACGCCCTACCGCAAGCAGGTGGGCCCCGCTCCCGCCGCTCCGGTGCTTCCTGTCCGCGGAGGCCATGCAAGGAACAGGACACGAGCTCGTCGCGTGGCACCGCGGGGCTCCCCTGGCCTTCCACACCCGGGTCCTGGGGCTGGGTGTGCAGGCACCTGGGTGAGCCCGCCTCCATGCTCACCTGTCCCAGCGTGAAGTTGTCACCCCTGTACTCACTGTGCACGTCCTCCATCTGCCCTGGGCCCACCCTGGTCTCCCATCTCCCGTGTCTGCAAATCCCACGGTGCCCACACCTGCAGCTGCCTGAGTGGGGAAGAGGGGTTCCCCTGGGGTTGTCAGGGACTTGAGATCTGTATTATAAAAAGGCCTGTGGCCGGCGAGGGTGGGCGGGGCTGTGAGCGTGGTTCGGTGCGCACGGGTAGGTGAGGTGCGCATGGGTAGGCGGGGCCGCGTGATTTCTCGCCCTGTGCTTCTAGTCTTTTCATTTACTGGCCATAATGTTTCGTCAAAATTCCTGTTTAGCCTGGTCAGGTGGCTCAGTCAGACAAGGTCCCGTCAACACAAGGGTCATAGGGTTGATTCCCAGTCAGGCGCATACCTAGGTTGCGGGTTCAATCCCTGATTTGGGCATATACAGGAGGCAACTGATGTTTCTCCCTCTCCCTCTCTCCCCCTCCCTGCCTTTCCCCCCTCCCCTCTCCACCTTCTTCTCTCTCTAAAATCAATAAAACAGCCCGGCCGGTGTGGCTCAGTGGTTGAGCATCTATCTATGAACAAGGAGGTCACAGTTCTATTCTGATCAGGGCACAGGCCTGGGTTGTGGGCTCAAGCCCCAGTGTGGGGTGTGCAGGAGTCAGCCGATCTATTGTTTTCTCTCATCATTGATGTTTCTATCCCTCTCTCTCGTTCTCTGAAATCAATAAAAAATATATATTTATTTAAAAATAAATAGAACATACCCTCAGGTGAGGGTTTTTAAAACCCTGTTTGAATCCAGTGCCCCCTCTGTTGCTCTGAGGTGGTGTCTGCAGGTTGTGCTGAGTCAGCATCATTTCTGCACCCGGGCCCTTGGTGGTCGAGTGTTCCAGACGCCGTCTCAGCCAGGCCTTGTCCCTGGTTCCCTCCGTGTGTGGGTGTGTGTGTTCTTTCTGTGTAGTCACATGCACATGGGACGTGTAAACCGTTCCCTTCATGGTCTGTGCTGTTCGCTTTTTGTCTACGAAACCCTTCCCTGTCGTGATGTGAGGTGTGTTTCCCACTTTGTTCTGGAGGCTCAGCCCTCTGGGTTGTGTTGGGTGGTCATGGCAAGGATCTGTCTGACTTTGGTCTGTGTGGTGTGTGTCCCTGCTGCACACACGGCTCCCATGTGCACACCTGGGCTCCACCTCCCTCGTGGTCCCCCCGCCTCCCCCCGGGACTGCCAGCCTGACTGCTGGGGCTCGGGCTGAGCTGACATCTGGGCTGAGTCCCTCACGGTGAGCTTTCAGACCTGCCCCACCCCCGGTTCTTCCCTTGGTGCTCTTTCTGGTGAGTTTTAGAAATCCCACCTTTTATCAAACACGTGTTTCTTCTTGGAACAATTGGTCAACATGCCGATTGCTTTGGAGTTGGGTCGCTTACCTGTGCCGCCTGCACCACTGGTCTCTGCGCTTCTGTCTCCTGAGGTTTGTCTTCTCGTTGTCGTCTCAGCAGAGGCACTGACCGCCTCAGCCTGACCTTAGTCCCCCGCCGGCAGGTGTGGGAAGGGTTGGCCTTTGTCCTGCAGCAGGTGCGCTGCCAGGACACCTGCTCGCTGCCTGCGTTGTTTTCAGGAGCATCCTTTCCGCCCGGGGAACACTCCCCTTATTCCCAATGGGGACAGTCTCTCCACGGTGTCTGCGTGGCTCCTCCCTGGGGACCCTCATGCCTGGCTCTCGGATGTCCCCTCCTGCTCTCTGACCCTCCCGGGCCTGCACCCTCAGCACCGTCCCCAGGGTCCTGGGGAGGAGTCGCCTACCATCGAGTTTTCTTTCAAATACTCGTTCTTCCAAGATTTCAAATTGGGCCTTTTTTTCCAACACCCATTGGAGACCTCCAAACATCTGGAACCCACTTCGTCCCGAGTCTCGCTGCTCGACTCGGCCGTTCCCGCTCCTGAGGGCGAGCCCGCCTTCTGGCTCCGTGGCCACTCGTCACAGCGTTTGGCCTCCTGGCTGCCTGTGACGCTGCCACAGAGGAGGGCACGCCGCCTGTCTCCAGGCCACAGGTGTGGTGAAGGCTCAGGCCCGGGGAGGGCGCCACAGGGCGGCGCTGCCCTCACCTCCATAGGAACGGGTGCTGAGCCAGCCCTGGAGTCGGGTTACATGCGATTGGGATTGAGAAGCAGCACTGCACGTTGTCGGTATTGACTTTTGCTGCAATGTGGGAGGAAATGGTCAGCTTTGTAAAATTTTATCTTTAATCTTTTTTATCTGCTTCAAAGGTGGAGAAAATAAAAATTCTTTTGAGAAACGTGGATCTGATGGACATAAAGGTCGGATCAGTAGAGGAGTTCCAAGGGCAAGAGCATTTGGTGATCATCATCTCAACCGTAGGTGCCCTGTTCCTGGGGGACCCTAGAGAATCGGGAAGAGAACCACCATCACCCCGACACCCGGAGTCACCCCGACTCCCTGAGTCACCCTGACACCCGGAGTCACCCCGACTCCGAGTCACCCCGACACCCGGAGTCACCCCGACTCCCTGAGTCACCCCGACACCCGGAGTCACCCCGACTCCCTGGTCACCCCGACACCCGGAGTCACCCCGACTCCCTGGTCACCCCGACACCCGGAGTCACCCCGACTCCTTGGTCACCCCGACACCCGGAGTCACCCTGACACCCGGAGTCACCCCGACTCCCTGGTCACCCCGACTCCCTGAGTCACCCCAACACTCTGCTGAGCCCATAGGGTTGGGCCCATGTTGTGCAGACAGAGGGCAGTGAGGCTCCTCCCCCACCCCTGCTGCTTTTTCCCTTTTTTTTACCCTCATCCAAGGAGTGAGGATATTGGGATTTTTTTAAATATATATTTTATTGATTTTTTTACAGAGAGGAAGGGAGAGGGATAGAGAGCTAGATACATCGATGAGTAAGAAACATTGATCAGCTGCCTCCTGCACACTCCCTACTGGGGATGTGCCCGCAACCAAGGTACATGCCCTTGACCGGAATCGAACCTGGGACCCTTCAGTCCGCAGGCCAACGCTCTACCCACTGAGCCACACCAGTTAGGGCTTGGATATTTTTTTTCCACTGGTTTTTTTTTTAGAGAATGAAAGGGAAGGGCGTGGGGGGGGGGGGACATTGATGTGACAGACACATCGATAGGTTGCCTCCCACATGCACCCTGACCGGGGGTGGAGATCGGACCTGCAGCCCAAGTACATGCCCTTGACCAGAATCGAACCCGAGACCCTCCAGTGTGTAGGCCGATGCTCTAACCACTGAGCCATGTCAGCCAGGGCTGCTTTTTTCTCTTTTAACCAAAAATGTCCTACTGACGATGTTTCGTATTTTTAATGTTTTTCATATGTCAAGAGTTCTTTCCATGCTGGAAAACTTGAAACACCCTTTTTTCTCCGCCTTTGTGCTTCCAGGTGCGGTCGAACGAAGACCGGTTTGAAGATGATAGGTATTTCCTGGGTTTCTTGTCCAACTCAAAACGGTTCAATGTGGCCGTCACCAGGCCCAAAGCCTTGCTGATTGTGCTGGGAAACCCCTACGTCCTGGTCAGGGTGAGCTGCCGCCCTCAGGCAGGACTCCCCTGAGGAGGGGCCTGGGGAGCGGTGGGGGCTGTCCGCTCTGCCCACTCTAAGGCCCGCTCCTGTGTCCCCCCAGGACCCCTGCTTCGGCGCATTGCTGGAATACAGTATCACCAATGGCGCGTACACCGGGTGCGACCTGCCGCCCGAGCTGCGGCACCTGCAGGGGTGAGCCCCCGCCTCCCCGCCTCGCCCCTGCTCCTGCGCCTGCTCCAGGGCTGCGGCGGCGCTCTGTCTAGCAACGGACGGTTGGCATCACCCCTCCCTGCACAGCCTCCATAGACACGTGCTCCTCATAAAACCACACCTTGAAGAGGCACCTGCCCAGCTCACCTCGGGGTCCTGAACCTGAGCCCTGCGGGGAGCCCGGCGCACTGGCTGCCGCCTCCCACAACTGAGCCGGGGCCGAGGTGTGCAGCCTCCCTGCTTAGAGGAGCCAGGAGCCCAGGAACAAGGGACCCGGGACCTTGCCCGGAGCCCCTGCTGGTAGGGAGGGCAGGAGCCCTGTCTGCTGTGGTCACTGGGCCGCCTCCTGCTGTCTTGGCCACAAGCATGGGGGCCGCTGGGCAGGACGATGCCTGCCCGACCATCTGCCCTGCCCAGCCCCTTCTGGCACTGTCGTCACCACACCACGGCCCATCACCAAAATAAACACCAAGTGAGACCCCAGCGTGGCTTTCCGCTCAGAGTGCACCAGGTGGGGGGACAGCCACGCCTTCCTCCCGGGTCCTCGAGCCACTGCTCACGTCACCCACTGCCATGCGAAGCCGTGGGCACTGGGGGGGCTCTGCCTGTGGCGGCCCCAGAGGTGGTGGTGGCCTGTGGCCCCTGCTCGCCCTTGGCCAGGAGCTGCCCTCGGGAGCGGACGCTCGGGGACCGTTTTCCAAGAGAGGCTGGGAGCGTGCACACGTTGGGGGTGTCCCCTTGTGAGCGGCTCCAGGCCTGGGGACCAGCACTCCGGGCCCAGGAAGGGTGTCAGACCCAAGTCTGGCCGTGCGTCCAGGGAGTAGCACAGAGGCTGGAGCTTGGGCCTGGCCTCAGGGCCACCTGTCGGGGCAGAATCCCTGGACTGGGGGACCACCCAATGGCACCTTGACAGCCATGCGATGGGACAGTGAGGCCTGGCACCCTCTGCCCGTCACGGCCACGGTGTCCCGAGGTCTGACCTGGGGTGGGAGTGTACCCCAGGGGGTCTGCACCCACCATCCCTGGGGTGGGACAGGCACTGCTGGGCGGACATGCCCCACTCGGCTTCCTTCCCAGGCTCAGGCTCCTCACCACGCAGCTGCGTGCCGCCCACCTGGGGGCAGAGGTCACTACTGTCTGAACCGTGAGACCGGAGCACAGTGACCCCTCAGACCTGCAGCTCCCTCCCTCCCGTGGAGGGCTGTGGCCCCGCCTCCAGGAAGGCAGCTGGGACAGGAGCGGGAGGCCCAGGCAGAGGGAGTGGGATGGGGTGCGGGGAGACAGCCTTTCAGAGGCTGCCGAGCCCACGGGACCTTCCTGAGGGTCCCACAAAGGATCCGGGCATAGAGGGCGTGGCGGGGCCAAAGCAGTGTCCACACCGGGTCCCGAGGCCACCCAGGCCCCTAGTGTTCCCTGGGCACCCGGGAGGCCCAGGGCAGTGGCTGTGAACACGGATACCATCTTCCTGGCTGACAGGTAGGGAACTGAGGTTCTGGTGGCCCAGCCAGGCCCGCGCTGGCCTGAGCCTGAGGACCAGGCTCTGAAGATGCCCCACAAACGGCTGCCGTGGGTGAGGAGGTTCTGGCCCCAGAAACGGTCCTGCTTGGCCACCTGTGTGCCTTCCCTGTCCCCCGTTCGCCTGGTTACCAGGTCACCTTGTGCCCTGACCACAGCATCCACCACCACAGCCTCCTGCGACTGGGCCTGCGGGGTGAAGGGGGACCCCCAGGGCTGCCCAATGACGGGGAGACCCACCCCCCACAGGTGCACAGGAAGGAGCTGTTTGGCGGAGAATGGGGCCCTGGACACTGTCCACGGCCAGGGACGGGGGGGGGGGGGGGCGGGGGCACCTGCCATGTCCACCCAGGCTGGGCCGTGGGGCAGCACCACTTGGGCTTCTCAGTGGCTGTAAGGGTGGGGGGTCTGCCCGTGGGGTGTCTGGGTTGTGGTGTTGGGCATTGGAAGCAGCCCACTGCCTTAGTGACTATGGGGGAGGGGGGTGGAGAAACGTACATTTAGACCCATAGCACTGGGTATAGAAATGGATTCCTAGTGGTCCTATTGGCCAATGTCACCCCAATTTTTTAGACATAACGGCCCCTGGCACAGGCCATGCTCCTCCCCCCACTAGCCCCGGCCTGCGCCCCCACCCCCACCCCCGGAGGCAGGGCAGCGGTGACCCAGCCGCAAACGCACTCAGACGTGTTTGCTGGGTGACTATCGAGTGAGGGTACCCCCAGCCACACACTTTCACACGCTGGTGCGCGCATCTATGGGGCAGGAGAATCAAGAGCGGGCTCTGCGGGGACCTCCGCCCCCAGAAGTGAGGGCGACGCGGGGTGTCGGGTGGGGGGATGGAGGCCGGAAGGGGCAGGGAGCCGGGCCCAGGAGCGCAGGCCCCCAGCGCCCAGCCAGGGGCTGGCCCGGGCCGCAGGCGGGGTGACGGGCAGGAGGTCGCGGCGGGGAGCAGGCGGCCGCGGGCAGGTGATGTGGGGACCGTGGTTCGCGCTGGGCACCGGTGGGGGCTGCGAGGGAAGACGTCCCGAGCTGGGAAAGGGGTGCCCGGTCCCCCGTCCGTGTCCGCAACGCTCCCGAGGGCGCGGGGGCTCGGCACCCACCGCGGCGGCCAGGCTCTGGGAGTGAAGAGGCGGCACCGCGCCCCGAGGGTCGCCCCCCACGGCCTCGCCCGCCGTCCTCGTCTGGAGGGAGAGGAGGAACCAGCCCGGGTTCATTCGTTTTATTGAATTTAAGTATTTTCTGCAAAGTCATCGCCGGCGCCGCATTCTGCGTGGCGGGCAGGGGGGGTGGGGGGGCGGAGCCAGGCCGCCGGTTGCCGCGGTAAACAGCCCCCCTTCCCCCGCGGCGAGAGGGGGCCGGTGCCCCCAGCCTCCGAAATCGCGCAGCCCCCGGATAGGAGAGGCAAGCCCGCTCTCTGTAGC
>NW_005872655.1:0-9165 GCF_000147115.1 Myotis lucifugus | reverse complement strand
AAAGAAAATTTTAATAAAAATATTTTTACTGGACATTTAACTTACCAGTCACTGAATAACTGCACAAATTAATAAGTGTAACGCAAGTAAACTTATTTTTCTTGTTCTCAGAAAAGCAAAACATTTCATGTTGCACACACCAAACAAGTTAGTCCAAGACTAATGACGTGGCAATCGACTGCTAAGATATTCGCTGCTAGTATTAGTGGAGAGAAATGGGTGTGCCCTGCGTGTAAGGCACGTAAGGGAAATGAATGCAGCGGGAGGGAGAGGAGGCTCGGGGGTGGCTGCAGGTGTCCGTGCTGCCCCCACCCGCGCGCGAGCCGGGCCTCCCAGCAGCCCCTCAACACCTTCCGTCCTTACTGTGCTGCCGGTCACTCGGCCGCTCCCGCCCCTCTGCTCCCGGCTTGGTTTTGACCTCCCATTCGCTCACCTGGAACCCGGGATGGACCCCATCCTGGACCTCGACGTCGGGGCACAGATGAGAGTGGGGTCTGGCGTGGGAAGGGGAGCCCAGGAGGGGAGTGGGCAGGGTCTGAGGAAGGAGGAGTGGCCAGGTGAGAACCAGGAGACGCTACAGGTGATGGATGAGAACAGCAGAGCCCACCTGGGGCCTGACTGCGGGGCGGTTCCCCGAGGAGCAGGCCAGCTCTGCTCAGCCACAGGATGAGGCCTCCCCGAGGTGGGCGGCTGGAGACCCAATCGCACCCCCAGGGTCTGGCTGGCAAGGGTTTCAGGCCCACGTGACCGTGGGAGGACCCTCCCAGCCCCAATGCCGTGTCTGAGGGCCGGGGGTGCCTGTCCATGGAGAAGGGATTGGGGCTCCTCTAGGAGGGAAGTGCAGCTCTGTCCCCCGAGTGACATTGGCAACGTCCCTGCACTCTGCATCCACTTTCCCGAAGGTCTCGCCTTTTAGGGGACACCCGTTGTCCACGGTGCCTAATGCCCCCCAGGGCGGGGGGCACCCCAGGGCCAGGACAAGCCCACAGCTGCTGAGTCGGGTGTGGGTGCTGCCCACTCCGGGGCGTCCCTCAGGGTGGGCAGGCGGACCCGGTTCCCAGGCTGCTGAACAAATTAGCACAAACTTGGTGCTCAGAACCAGAACTTGACTCTCTCACAGTCTGGGGTCCAAAATCAGGGCGTGGGCAGGGCCGGGCTCCCAGAGCTCTGGGGAGGGGCCCCTGCTTTCCTCCCGCTCTGGGGGCCTGGCAGTCCTTGGCTTCACGAGGCTGAATCGCCCAGTTTCTGCCTCCTCTTCTCCTGGGGGCCTCCTCTCTGTGTGTCTGTATCCAAACCTCCCGTCTCATGAAGACACCAGCCACTGGGTTGGCGTCCACTCCAGTGTGGCCTCGTCTTAGCTTTATTGCATCTGCAGAAACCCTATTCCCAAGCGAGGTCAGGTTCACAGATAGCGGGGATTGAGACTGGACTGCCTTTTGGGAGACAGTTCCCAGTACGATGCACACAGAGGGGAGGCTCAGGACTGAGGCCAGCTCAGCCAGGCAGGGCCTCGGCACCCTCCGCGTCCAGCGGGCCTGGGCTGCTGGGGTCTTCCTGGGCAACCTGGTCCAGCGGGCCTGCCGTGGAGCCGCCTGTATTTGCACGGGGAGATGGTGCACCCACCTGGGCCCTGCTGGTGGGTGGAGGGGCCGACCAGGCACTGCTGGCCTCCGAGCTGGGAGCTGCCCAAATGCCAGGCCCTCGGATGCCCGGGCTTAGAGGGTGGTGGACGGCAAAAGACCCCCATCGCTCCTGGTCAGAGCTGCTGTGAGTGACCCCCACCACATGGACCACCCCTCAGTGGATGGAGGGGTCAGATGGGTGTGTGGCCACGATAGGGGAGAGACTGAGTTCAAGGGTTACCAGGGTCCTTGGACAGGGGACCAGCAGCTCCTCAAACAGCCACGTGATGAGGTTCCAGCGTAGTCAGTGCACCTCTCCGACCACAGCCAGTGTCCCAGCTCGGCCTCTGCTTCCCTTTTCAGAAAGGTCGGGAGGCAAGCATCTCACACACCCCCACCCTGACCTCCAGGCTGGGCCTGTGAGGAGTGAGGCCCAGCCCAGCCCGTTCTGAGGCCCCTCCCTCCCGTGGGGCCAGCGCCCGGGAGCGCGTTTCTTCAGGCCCCTGGGGGAGGCTCCAGGGAGGGTCTCGGTGGGTGCGGCCAGCCTCCGCCTACAGCACAGACTTAGTGGCTGAAAATAACGCAAATGGACTCTCACGGTTCTGCAGTCAGAAGCCTGAAATGTGTCCTATGGGCTGGAACCAAGTGTCAGCAGGGCCACCTCCCTGGGCTTCTCCAGCTCCCAGGCCCCTGCACCCCTGGGTCTCTCGCCCTGGCCCACCCTCTGTCTCCTTCCTTACACCTTTTTATTTCTTTATAATATTTATTGATTTCAGAGAGGAAGGGAGAGAGAGAGAGAAAGATCAGTGATGAGAATTATGGATCGCCTGCCTCCTGCACACCCCCTCCTGGGGATGGAGCCCGCAACCCAGGCCTGTGCTCTGACCAGGAATCGAACCGTAACCTCCTGGTTTATAGGTCGACGCTCACCACTGAGCCACTGGCCGGCCCTTACACCTCTCTCTGACTCTGATGCTCCTGCCTCCCTTAAAGGGCCCCTGTGATCACACGAGGCCACCCGGTCACCCAGGCCCATCGCCCCACTGAGAGCCCTAACCTCACCCATGGGCAGTCTGTGAAGTAACCTAGTTGCAGGTTCTAGGGAGCCAGCTGCAGCGCCCCACACGGAGGCCTGTCGGGTGTGGGGTCTGGGCGGGATCTGGACCTCCCCTGGGGTGAGAGGGCTGAGAGGAGGAGGTGGGGGCCATGAGCCAGGTCTGGGGGGGGGGGGCTGGGGTAGGGTCTCACCGGCCAGAAGAGCAGCTCCATAGAGCTGGGGGCGCGGGGCCCGGAGGGCAGGTGCTGCTGGCAGGAGCCACCGGTGCAGGAGCATCTCAGCTCCCCTGCGGCAGGGCCCGGACTCCCGGACTCAGAGGGTCAGAGGGTCGGGAGGGGCCTGGGGCCGGGAACGTTCGGCACAGCAGCGTGGGACTGCGCAGACGCAGGTGCAGGCTCGCTCCTCCCCCAGGCTGCACCCCAGCACCGGCTCTCCTCTCCGTGGTAAGGACTTTCCGGATGCTGCATGTGGCCTTGCCACTCAGCCATGGGGTTTCCAGGGGAACCCAGGGCCACTGTCCTCAGGGGAAAGCCAGGGGCAGCTGGGGCGGGGCCAGGCCCGGGCTGGTCCAGCTGGAAGGCGGCCCTGGCTGGGGGCATGGCCTGCCCTGCTCCTCTCAGGGGCTGGTTTCCCCTTTGCACACAGAGCCCGGTGGCCTTGGGAGGAGGGCCTGCTGGCGGTGCAGGCTGGTCCCAGGTGCAGTGGGCACAGCCGTAACCTAACTGAAGGGGCAGCCCACTGCTTGGGGGGGGGGGTGCCCGGTGCGACCCTGCCCCACGGTTGGGACATGAGGGAGGGGAGTGTTTGAGGAGCAGCAGCCTCTACAGGCCCGGGTGTGGGCGGGGCCGTGGCCGGGGAGGGTCTGGCGCCCCAGCCCCCTCTCCTCTCCCCCCAGAGGAACCCATTTACTGCTACACCCCACACAACTTCACCCGCGACCAGGCGCTGTACGCCCGCGGCTACTGCTGGACGGAGCTGCGGGACGCGCTGCCCGGCGTGGACGCTAGCCTGTGGCCGTCGCTGTTCGAGCACAAGCTGCTGCCCTACTCGCTGCTGGCCTTCGCGGCCATCATGTACGTGCCCGCGCTGGGCTGGGAGTTCCTGGCCTCCACCCGCCTCACCTCCGAGCTCAACTTCTTGCTGCAGGAGATCGACAACTGCTACCACCGCGCGGCGGAGGGCCGCGCGCCCAAGATCGAGAAGCAGATCCAGTCCAAGGGGCCGGGCATCACGGAGCGCGAGAAGCGCGAGATCATCGAGAACGCGGAGAAGGACAAGAGCCCCGAGCAGAACCTGTTCGAGAAGTACCTGGAGCGGCGCGGGCGCAGCAACTTCCTGGCCAAGCTCTACCTGGCGCGCCACCTGCTCATCCTGCTGCTCAGCGTGGCGCCCATCTCCTACCTGTGCACCTACTACGCCACCCAGAAGCAGAACGAGTTCACCTGCGCGCTGGGCGCGTCCCCGGACGGGGGCCCGGCGGGCGGCTCGGGCCCGGCCGTGCGCGTGAGCTGCAAGCTGCCGTCCGTGCAGCTGCAGCGCATCGTGGCGGGCGTGGACATCGTGCTGCTGTGCGCCATGAACCTCATCATCCTCGTCAACCTCATCCACCTCTTCATCTTCCGCAAGAGCAACTTCATCTTCGACAAGCTGCACAAGGTGGGCATCAAGACGCGCCGCCAGTGGCACGGCTCGCAGTTCTGCGACATCAACATCCTCGCCATGTTCTGCAACGAGAACCGCGACCACATCAAGTCGCTCAACCGCCTGGACTTCATCACCAACGAGAGCGACCTCATGTACGACAACGTGGTGCGGCAGCTGCTGGCGGCGCTGGCGCAGTCCAACCACGACGCCTCGCCCGCCGTGCGCGACGCGAGCGCGCAGACCGTGGACCCGAGCGCCGACCCCGCGCAGTCCGACGGCGCCGCCGAGCCGCCCGTGGTCAAGCGGCCGCGCAAGAAGATGAAGTGGATCCCCAGCAGCAACCCGCTGCCGCAGCCCTTCAAGGAGCCGCTGGCCATCATGCGCGTGGAGAACAGCAAGACCGACAAGCCCAAGCCCGTGCGCCGCAAGACGGCCACCGACACGCTCATCGCGCCGCTGCTGGACGCGGGGGCGCGCGCCGCGCACCACTACAAGGGCGGCGGCGACGCCGGCCCCGCCCCCCGGCCCCCCGCCCGGACCCGACAAGAAGCCGGCCCGCCACTTCTCGCTGGACGTGCACCCCTACATCCTGGGCGCCAAGAAGGCCAAGCCCGAGGCCGCGCCCGCCGCCCTGCCCGCCTCCCGCAGCCAGGAAGGGGGCTTCCTGTCCCAGGCAGAGGAGTGCGGGCTGGGCCTGGCCGTGGCCCCCGCCAAAGGTAGGCAGCCGGGAGGGCCGGAGGGGGGCAGGGCCTGCATGGGGTCCAGGGAAGGGAGGACCCGCTCCCGCCCTCCCCAGCCCGGGCACCTGGGAACCCTGTGAAAGGCGAAGGAGTGACCCTGCTGGGGTGAGAGGTGAGGCTGAGTGGACGCCGGTGGCTCTGCAGGGGCGAGTTCCAGCAGGACCCGGAGTCCTGTGGGGGGACAGGAGGAGGCTGGGCCCGAGGGCTGGAGGGCGGGACAGGGAGGTTGCTCAGGCCCTGGAGAAGGTGCTGGGAGGCCGTTGTGTGCTGAGGGCCTGCCCCCCCCTCCCCCCCGCCGGCCGGTGTGGCTCAACGGCTGAGCATCCACCCAGGAACCAAGTAGCCTCCCGTTTGATTCCCGGTCAGGGCACTGGCCCAGGTTGTGGGCTCCATCCCCAGTGTGGGGCCTGCAGGAGGCAGCCGGTCGATGATGTTTCTCTCTCATCATCGATGTTTCTATCTCTCTATTTCTCTCCCTTCCTCTCTCTAAAAAATTAATAAAGGCATGTTTTTTTAAAAAAACAGGGGGTCTGGCCTGGACCCCGCAGGCTCTGGAGGCTGAGGGAGAGATCAACCCTCCCAGGACGTTTCGGAGCCATGAACCCCAGCGGCTTCGGGGGGGGGGGGTCGCATGGTGGACAGATGGGCCTGCGGGGGTGACGTGCTGTGTCCTCCGTGTTGCAGACGCTCCGCTCGCTGAGGAGGACATCCTGTACCCAGCAGAGCCGGCCCGGGCTGTGCTCCCCTCCAGCGGCACCTTCCATGTCTGCTCGCCCCCGGCCGCCCCCGCCACGGCCCCTCTGTCACCCGCCGGCCTGGGCAAGCCTGACCCCCTCGCCATCCTGAGCCGCAACGCCACCCACCCGCTGCTGCACATCAGCACGCTGTATGAGGCCCGGGAGGAGGAGGACGGGGGGCCCCGGGCACCCCCAGACATGGGGAGCCTCATCGCCATCCCCCCACCCCAGCAGATCCTCATCGCCACCTTCGATGAGCCAAGGACCGTAGTGAGTACCGTGGAGTTCTGAGGGCGCATGGCTGCCAGGGCCCCCCAGGGGGACCCCTCCGCATGACCAGGGTACACCGCCGCCCCCAGCACTGCCCACCCCAGCCTCCCACCCGCATGCCTCGGGCTCAGCACCTGTCCCTCCCCCTCTGTGGCATTGTTGGGGTGCTGGCTGGGCCAGGGGCTGGCCATGAGCCCCCTCCCTGCACCAGGCGCTCGCCGTGAGAAGAGTTTATTTTCTTAGTTTGTCTTGGGCCCAGGATGCTGGCCATGAGGGGTGATCTGTGGGGGGACATGTGGGTCCGAGGTGTGGAAGGAAGCTGGGGGCAGGGGCACCACAGGCCTGGGACGCACAGCCGCTGAGCCCACAGTGCTCCTGGCTTCCCCAGGCAGGGCCGGAAGCCCTCGGGTCAAAGGTCAACATGCACTTTCTCCTTGTACCCCGACTACCTGTACTTCACTATGGTTGCTGTAACCCACAAGTATCTCTCTTGTCAGGAGACTTAGGGTGCATTTAAAACAAAGGATGTGTATGTGGGCGTGTTCGTGTGTGTGGCCAGAGGGGGAGGGGGCCTGTGTGCAAGTAGACACGTGGGTGAGCGTGCAAAGCATGCGTGAGTGGGCACCAGCGTGTAAGCAAGTGTGTGTGAGCGGGCCCAGGTGAGCGTGCACGTGTGAGACCAGGCATGGGCGCCGGGGCGTGAGCAAGGAAAGGAGTCCAACGCAATAACCACGTCCCCACCCGGGCCCCAGCCCGGCCCCGGGCCCACGCCGCTTCCCACGGGAGCCGGGCCGCGCGGCGGGTCTGCCCCTATTACCTCAGCCACGGCAACCACGTGACGCATTAACAAGGTCGCACTGAGCATATCAATAAATACTATTCTGATACTGCCTGCGTCCCGCGTGGTCCACGTGGGGGCCTGTGCTCTGGCCAAGGCCTCCTGTGTCCCCACTGCATGTCGATCCCGGACCCCACATTACAGGCCCCGGGAGGCGCCCCCCTGCCTTCCAGGCCATCCTGGGGGTGCTGCGGACCCACCGCGCTGCAGACACCTGGTCGTCACTATCGCTGACACGCCGTGGCCTCTTGCTAACTGCAGCGTAGGCACCGGGACCAGGTGAGCCCCCCAGGACACACAGGCTCAGCAGAGACACGACGCGCCCAGAGGCAGCCATCTCCTCTGTCAGGTGCTGGGGGACGGGCTGCTGGGTACACTCCGCAGAGCAGGGGCTGCTGGGAACACTCCGCAGAGCAGGGGCTGCTGCCAGGACCCAGGAAGGCTCCCGGAGGAGGCTCTGGCCTTGAGGTGCTGCTAATATCATAGGGGTCCAGGGCAGGGTCTTGTCACCAGGCCTAGGACTTGGGCGGGGATGAAGCTGGCCCTGTGGGTGTTCCATGGGACCACACGCCTTGCAGGCCACGGCACGTGACCCTCAGGGTCTGAAGGGACGCTTCGTGCAGGCAGGTGGCTGGGGCAGTGGGGCCAGAGACCTGCAGGGGCAGAGCAGGCAGGTGAAGGCCTGGAATCGCAGGGAGCACTCTGCAGAGAGCCCGGCGTGGGCAGACCTGACCGCCTGGCCTGGAGCCGCCCCCCGCCCAACACCCACCCAGCAGCCGGGAGCTGGGCAGCTGCCCTTCCTGGGAGTCAGATTGTACAGGGACGTGGGAGGCTGCAGCCCACCAGGTGTTTGACATGGAGGTTTGCTGTTGTTCAGGTGTGGGGAGGCAGGACGGGACAGTGGCCAT
This sequence comes from Myotis lucifugus, assembly GCF_000147115.1. Taxonomy (NCBI): domain Eukaryota; kingdom Metazoa; phylum Chordata; class Mammalia; order Chiroptera; family Vespertilionidae; genus Myotis; species Myotis lucifugus. The sequence continues at coordinate 1,349 of NW_005872655.1, read as the reverse complement.
TGCGATGACAGTTTGTGCTCACAGTCTCCAGGAGGAGGGGCCACACCGGGCGGGGGGCAGGGACGGGGGCGCAGGAGCCCTCGCTGTGGTCTCAGGGAGGAACGGGCAGGGAGCAGCTGAGGACGGGCTGTGTGAAGTGTCGGGGCTCCGGGACAGGGCTGCCCCTGGCTGGCGGGGACCTGGCCCCGGATGATGAGGGCCGCTGGGGGGTGGCCCTGAGTAGGAGCCCCACAGAGGCGGGGCGGGCGGGCCCTGGACTGGCCGGTTTGCACTGGAAGTTGTTGGCTGTGTCTCGGAACCGGCTAGCCTGGGAGGGGCAGTCGCGTCCCCGAGGCTCCATGGGCCAGAGCGTCAGGAAATGGACACGTCCCCAGAGAGCACTCACCTCGCGTGAGCCAGGACGCTCTCCCTGGCCCAGCTTCCCAGGCCGTGCGGCCGCTGCCCCTCGGGTCGGCACTCAGCATCTCCCCCCGCCGTGGGAAGGGATCGCGCCCACAGGACTGAAGCAGGCTGGCCCGTGGCCCCGGGCAGCACCCCTCCGGGTCCCACACTGGCACCCGGCTCCATAGAGACGATGAAGGCCTAGGGGACCCACCAGAGAACACAGGTCATGCAGGCCTCAGGTGTCAGCATTGCCGCGGCCTCCTGCCTCTTCTCGAGTGGGCCTGGGGTCAAGCTTGACTTTTGTGACCCTCGCCATCCCCACCCCGCGCATGCGGAGCCCAGCTGGGCCCTGCCCGGCCGTCCTTGCCCCCCTGCGGCCTCCTGCTCGTCCTGCCCACCGGGGTGACTCCACTCGGCGTGGAGACGGCCCCAAGTCACGCAGGGTGTGCGCCACCTGAGCACGGCGCCGCCATCTCCTGCACGTCCCCTGCCAGGGAGCACACCGGTCCGGGCGGGGCTTGGGGACACCTTCCATGGACTCCCCGAGGCCTCTGCAGTCTGCCAGGCTGCCCCCACCTGTCCCCGGTGTGCGGTGCCATCTGGTGAGTCACTGTCCCGCAGAGGCGGGCACTCCCTGCCGGGGCGGGAAGAGGGGGGGGGGGACCTCTGCCTGCAAAGGGCAGGGAGGCATCAGGGAAGCCGCCTGCTGTCTCCTCCTCTCCTCCGGCGCCTCCAGCTCCCAGCAGGGCGAGGGGGGGAAGAGGAGAGGCTGGGGGGAAACTCGGCAGCCCCTCCGTCGGCCAGGCCTCTGCCCGCCACGCCAGCCCAGCGTGGGCAGGCCCCGGGCGATGCCCCAGAGGGGGCCATGGCACACCACCTGGTAAACACCCTCCTCCCGTGAAATGACCTGTGCGGGCACTCGGAGCCAGTGGGAGAACCGGACAGAGGGGCTGGACCGGACATGC
>NW_005872654.1:23321-48339 GCF_000147115.1 Myotis lucifugus | reverse complement strand
GGTGGGACATAAATGGTGTGTGGCACTTTGGATACAGTTGCAGCCCCCAAAGTAAACATAGAATCCCATGTGGCCCAACAGTGCCACTCTCTGTGTATCCCAAGAGAATTGAAATGCGGTCCCAAGAACACCAGGAGCAGTGATCACAGCGGCATTTGTCGTAACAGCTGGAGTGGGGGCAACCCAGCTGGTGAGTGGATAAGCTGGCCTGTCTGTACATGGGGAATAGTATCCAGGCATGAAAAAGGGAGGAGGCGCTGTCACGTGCTCCAACACGGAGGAACCTGAGAGAAATCAGACAGAAAAGGCCCCATTCTGTACGGCGCCATACTTCATATGAAATGTCCAAAACAGGCAAATTGATAGAAAGTAGACTGTTGGGTGCCAGGGGCTGGGGGAGGGGAGAAGTGGGACTGACAATGGGTTCAGGGCTTCCTTAGAGGGTGATGGAATGTTCTGGAATTAGATGACGGTGATGTTTGCACAACCTTGTGAATTTGCTAAAAACCACCGAAATAGACCCTTGAAGATAGTGAATTTTATTTAAGTGATAGATCTCAACAACGATAAGTGGTTGTGGAAGTAAAAGAGGTAGCACGCGCAGACCGTGAGAGGGCAGGCTCGTCCCACATGCGTGGCTCTGTGTCCAGCTCTGGACCACTGTGAGGCACCTAATGGGCTGGCCCCCCGGGAAAGGGACGTGGTGGAGAGCAGGCCAGACCTCCTGGCAGAGAGATCTTCCAGGGGCTGCAGCTGCAACGCTGCAGACCGCAGCCTGCGTGAGACTGAGCGTCCCCTGTGGATGCGGCTCGTTGTCACTCTGCCCCAGGGGGTGCGCCTGGACTCCCTGAGGCTTTGTGGCGGCCTTGTGGGCAGTCGCTAACACTCATCCGTGGTATGTGCGTGCCAGGCACTGCGCCAAGTGCTTTACCTCCGCTATTTTCTTTACTTCTCAAAACAACTTCAGCCCAGCCAGTGTGGCTCAGTGGTTGAGCATCAACCCATGAACCAAGAGGTCACCAGTTCAATTCCCAGTCAGGGCACATGCCCAGGTTGTGGGTTCAATTGCCAGTGGGGGGCGTGCGGGAGGCAGCTGATCAGTGTCTCTCTCATCAATGTTTCTATCTCTCTCCCTCTCCCTTCTCCTCTCTCTAAAACTAATAAAAACATTTTTGAAAAACACAATTTCAGGTTACTACTATCCCTATTTTATAGAGAAGGAGACCAAAGCCCAAAACAGGTAAGTGACCTGCTCAGGGTCACACAGCAAGTACTCACTGAATCTTGTACCCCAGCTGCTGTGACTTGAGGGTAGGTAGCTGTCACAGGGAGGCCTCATGCAGATCACTGTAAGGAGGAGCTCGGCAGCCAGCTCCCAGTCCTTAGAGATGTTCGATGCTGCTCAGCCATCGCTGGGGGACCTACGGCAGCAGCTGAGATTGAAGGTGGCCTGGATGAGGGATGGGGTGACCAGACCTTGGGGCCAGCAGACTTCAACAGAGCGCTGGCTCCCCGGGGTGGCTCTTGGTATGTGGATGTGAGTGGGGCTTGCTGTTTCTGGAAAGCCGGCCCACCATTCATGTACCTCATCCTACCAGCCTTGAGCTTGGACTCAGGCCCAGCGCGAGGGGCTGTGTCAGATCAGGGCTACAGCGGGAACCCCGGTGACTTCCACACACAGCGACCTGCTGGGGAGTCAGGAGCCCAGAGCAGGCCCAGCTGATGACCAGACCCAGGAAGTAGGCAGGTCCCAGGAGACCCAGCCATACTTCGCTTCTGCCTGGTGCCAGCACCTCTGACAGCTCAGGGAGTGTCCTGGGTCTGCAGAACCCAGGCCCCGGAGCTCTGAGACCCGTGTGCATTTTACCCCAGATCTACTCCATCTGGTTCTCATTTATTTACACTTAAGTCATCAAATGCAATTTTGCAAGCGCCGCTCAATAGCCAAGAGGCTTTTCTGCCTAAGCCTCCCTCTGAAAGGAGCCGGGCAGGGCCGGGCCTCAGCCCCAGGGACCAGGAGGCAGCTCTCGGGGTTGGAGGTTGAATTCAGGCCCGGTGCCTCCGCCTCTGCCCCTGGGCCCATCATGGGAGCTGGGATGCCAGAGCCAAGCACAGAGCCTGACACACAGTAGACTCTTCGTAGCCAGGAGAACGTGGGTGGGGTCCAGGCAGAACACAGCGTCTCTGTTTCAAATCGTGAAAGGTCCATGGGAAACACAAAGCAGCCGAAGCTGGGTCCAGAAGTAATTTTTAGTTGTTATAAATAACTCAAACCTGGATTCTTAGCCCAAAGTAGGACCAACAGCCAGCTATTAATAAAAACAAACACCAGCACCTCGGGCCAGAAAGCAAGCCTCCTGGGCAAACCACAGGCCGGCCGCAGAGGCCTTTCGGAAGCACAGCAGCCTGCAGCCCATTGGGTCGGCTCTGGAGACCCTGCTTGCTGGGAACCAGCCGTCCCTGACACAGCCCTGCCGTGGCTGGTGGGGTCCGGCGGCCAGTTTCCGTGAGGGGTGGGCACACTGAGCAGAGAGGGGGAGGAGTCCCAGCTGAGGGCTGCGTGCCCCACCCCAGCATCAGACCTGTGCTCACACAGGGCACTGCAGCGGGTGGTGGGGAACCCTGGCCCAGAGTCATCACCGTGGCCACTGGGATTGGGAGGGAGAGGCGGGAGCAGGGTCCAGGAGAAGCATGTAGACTATGGCTGAAGAGAGGCCTCAGCCCCAGCCAGGGCTATGCCAGGGCGTGGAGGTGAGACAGATGGGTGCTGTGTGAGGGAAAATCAGGAGCCTTGTGGCTGCCTGTATGTGGGAGGGTCAGTGGGAGGGGCTTCACAGACAGCTGGTCCTCGGGCCTGGGTGGGAGCAGAGCAGAGCTGGAGCCAGGTCCCTCTTGTCCTCCTGGGCGCCCTAGTCTCCCTTTCTCCCTCCCACCGCCCGTCCTGCCTGGCTGGGCTGAATGAACGCGTGCTCACTGTGCCTGGGCCCTGGCCTCAGGCTGGGCAGCAGCCCGCAGGAGCGTAGGCCATCTGCCTTTCATCGCAGACCAAACCAGATGATCTGTTTCTGAGGTTCTCCCAGCTCCACCAGCCAAGGGCCCCGAGTCAGGAACCAGCCACAATTCAGCTATCTCTGCCTTCCCAGCACCCTTGTCTGCACTCACCACCACCACCACCACCACGACCACCGGCCATCAGTCCTGGTGGCACAGAGATGCATTTGTGGGTTCAGGGAGGGAGCACATTTACCCAGGGAGGCTGTAGGCAGGGTCCTTCCAGGGGGTGATCTGGCTGGTCCAGGCAGAGCCCACGTAGGACCCTTACAGAGCAGGGGTCTTCTGGGACCTTGCTCCTCATTACGTCCTTCTGTTCTTTTGTTGCCAATTAAAAGGGCTTCCTGAGAGGAGCCTCCTAGAGTCTGCCCAGAACCCATGGGGCCTCCTCTCTGCTTTGTAGATAAGTCCCTGTGCCAAGGAGCTCTGTGCCTTCTGGGAACACTCCGCTGTGGCCGTAAATAAAGATAAGGGACCTTGAGTTGCCAGCAGGGCTCAGAGGAGAGCGCTTTCCTCACCCCAGCTGAGCCCGCCCAGGGACCGACCGTGGCTCATGGAGGAAACAGGCGTGCTCAGTGCACACAGCGGGGGAGCTGTGGAGAGCCCTGCCTGAGCCCTGAGTCCCCAGAAGGAACCGGGACCGTGCTGTGCTCCAGTGGACTGGCCGCGTGTGGTAGTGAGCTTCCTGCCCCTGCTGTGTGCACACACATGTGCGGTTCAGTTCCCCCTGCTGACCTCTGAGCACCCACTCAGCCTGACCCCCTGTTGGGTGCGGAATAGAAAGGAGACTCAGGTCTGTCCTCAGCCGAGGGGCCTGTGTGTGCTCAGGAGCTGGACAGCGAGTCTGAGGCCTGCCTCCCCTCTGACAGCTGGTGGCTCCGGCTCTCGGGGCCCCAGTGCCCTCCTCTGTGCAGGGGGGTCAGTAGCGCAGCCTGTCCCCCTGGGTTGCTGCAGGGCCCACTGAGTTGATGCTCGCGAGGCCCCATTCCTGACCCGTCCGAACGCACGGGGAATGCTAGCTTCGTGTTGTTACTCACAGGCTGACCAGGACACGTGCCTGGTTAGATCTGTTCATGGCGGGGGCAGACCCCCAGAAGCAGACACCACCAGGTGTCGGGGGGAGGTGCCCCCAGCAAAGGCCACACTGGCCCTGGGCCTTTAGGAGCCACCAGGAAGACTTGGTTGAGTAGAAAAGGGTTTCGGAATAATGCCTCCCTGTCCTTCCCCGCTTCCCACCGTCGGCTCCTCTCAGCACGAGCCCCCTTGGCCACTGGAGCTGGAGCAGCGTGGCTTACGGAGTTCAGAGCTCGCCCTCCGCACGCTGACCTTGACCACCTGCCTCGCAGTCAGCCTCACAGGGAGCCGGGTCTCGGTGGGGAAGTGGTCGGTTTCCCGGAGCCCGAGGGGGCCCAGCTGACAGTTCAGTGCAGGCCACTCTGCGGATCCCTTACCTGCTTCCAGGAGTAAAAGATGCCCGTGTTTAAAAGAACCATGTATAAAGCTCCATGCCAGAGGGAGCGTGCATGAGTGTGTGTGCTTGAGTGTGTGTGTGTGCGCACTGGGGGTTGGGCTATTGCCTAGACACAGCCAGTAGCATGTTGCCATTGTGGTTTCATATATTTGCCTGTTAAAGTGACAATGCAGACATGGCACATTAAGGTTTAAGAAGCCCTTCTTTCATTAAACAAACTGACAGTGTAGGGAGCGATGGCTTTGGTAATTGAAACATGCTGTGCTGGCCAAGACCAGAGCTCCATAAAGACTCTTCCCGCCCGTGGCCCCCTTCGTGCCAGCAGCCTCTGGTCACACTGAGTGCCGCCCAGGTCCGTCTCGGGAGTGGGAAAGCCCGCCTGGCAGCCCCCGCCCGGTCTCGGCAGCCAGAGGGCAGGGCCTTTTCAAAACCTCCCCGTTCTCTGGGCTTTTGAAATCAACTTGTGAGGCCAAAAGCCTGGGCTTCGGGGAAAGCGGGGGGAGGGGGGGGGCGGGGGGGCGGGGGGTTGATAGCAGGCTGCCCCGTCCTCCAGCCCCTTCCTAGCTGCAAGGTCTGACGCTGCTGCTGTGAATCTGGGTGTGACTGAAGAGGGAACAGGGATTTGGCTGGCAAGGCTGTGGGGGGGGGGGAGACAGTGTAGGCTGCACTGTCTTGGGGGGAGGGGCAGCAGTAGTATCGGCGAGAGCCCAGATTTGGGAGTCAGACCACCAGGTTTGACTCCTGCCTCTGTGGAACCTTAAACAGGTGGCTTTGCCTCTCTGTACCTCAGTTTCCTTACCTATTAAATGGGGTCACACCTGGACCTGAGTGACAGGGTTGCTGTGAGGATTCGAGGCGCTAATATAGGTAAGATGCCGGCACACAGGAGAGTCAGGATCAGCTGAACGGCAGCCATGGTAACTGAATCCCTCTGCAGTGACCCCGTGGGATATTGTGTAGTGTGTCTGTGGAGTACCGCCGTGGGGTGGATACCGCCGTGGGGTAGAGTCCTGCCGTGTGTAGCTCGGGGAGCCCTCCCCATACAATCTGGGGGAGCTGTTGCACCCTCGCTTCCAGCTCCTCTCCTCTCTTCCTCTCCTGCAGATGTGGACGAGTGTCAGGACAACAATGGTGGCTGCCAGCAGATCTGTGTCAATGCCCTGGGCAGCTACGAGTGTCAGTGCCACAGTGGCTTCTTCCTCAGTGACAACCAGCACACCTGCATCCACCGCTCCAACGGTGAGTCCGCCAAGCTGCCCACACGCCCCACCCACAGCAGCAGGCAGCCAGGGAATGGGCCTCGGCTCGGGGTCAGGCCGGGAGTTTGGTGGTGACCTGAGTGGCTGTTTTGTGCTCTGGTGCTGGTTCTGCATGGGCTCCTCCCAGCGCCTTCCCTCTGCCCGCTCACCAGGCCTGTTGGGATTTCTGGTGTTTTTATTTGGAGACAAAGCGGGGCCACACATGGTACTTGTGACCAGAGAAACTGTCTTCCTTTCTGGGTTGGGGGCTGGCTGTGGAGGGCCCCATCCTCCTGGTCCCCTTCCCCAAGGGGGGCTTGAGGCCCGAACTGGCTGAGGGACCTTCTCTCAGTCTCTGTGAGTCGGGCAACATCCAGGACTATGGGCTGTGTTTCACCGGGTCACCAGCCCGGGGGCAGTCTTCCTGGTCAGGAGCCTGCTGTCCCCTGGAGGCCAGGTGGATGGCAGCTGGCTGGGGCCAGACAAAGGGACCCGGAAGACTCCTGGCCAGCCTGACTGCAGAGGTAGCCTGGGGACAGCCCGGGCTGGGACAGAGCCTGGCCCCTGCTGATCCCAGCAGGCGAAGGTCCTTGGCGGGGGCCAGAGTTTGGGCCCAAAGCAGCAGGGCTGTGAGGCGGGACAGGCTGGCGAGAAGCCAGAACCTGTGTGCTCGGTGCAGAGGGGCTTCCAGACCGAGGGAGCAGCACTTGCAAAGGCAGAGACCTGTGTGCTGAGGATGAAGGCAAGGTCCGGGCCTCTGCAGGCTGGGCTGCAGCGAACGGGCTGCAGGAGGGGCAGGGGCAGGAGCTGGCCCTCCTGGGCCTGGCCGTTCTCAGTGGCCAAGGGAGTAGATGTGCAAGGAGGACATGCCAGCGCCACGATGGGCCTGGAGGAGCCTGGCGGGCCCCCCATGAAGCCCAAAGCCTCAGCTTCCTCACCCACAAAACGGCGATGTGTGCTGATCCTACAGGGTCTTTGGGGGATCGACTGAGATCCCTGGTGTAGAGTCCCAGCGACGCTGAAGCTGAAGCTGACAGAGGCTCCACGTGACACGCAGGGGCCCTGGGCAGGATTTTTATTTGAAAGCGGTTCTTCAGAAAGAAAAAAAAACAAAAACAGTTAAAAAGTACACAGCCCAGGGTCATTAATCAGAGCTACTTCGCCGGCTCCTTAGAATCCTTAGTGTTTGTTTAGGCGGTTTCCTCAAGGACAGCACGGACCGATAATCCCTAGCAAGGCCATGTCCCCAGCAGGACAGAGGCCGGCCTCTCGGTTTCTTGGCCGCTGCTCCCGCCGCCTTGTCCAGATTTCCCCGGCAGCCACGTGGGCGGCTCAGCTTGCCCCTCATAAGACCTCCCAGCTGTGGGGCTCTGAGGTCAGGCTGCCCCAGATGAGGACCCTGGGCCCAAATCAAGTTTTATAAGAAACAGATTTATGGAGGAGAGAGTGAGGGTGGTGGGAGGGGAGGCCTGCTTCCATCAAGGAGGGGTTTATGGGGTGATCGCTCTGAGCAGGCTGTGAAGTTCCCGAGGCCGGGCGGCCTGAGCCCCTTCCTCGGCGAGGCTGTGTGGGCTGGTCCTTTGAAGAATGGCTTTCCCACGGGCAGGACCCCGGGTGAAGTGTAAGCACCAAGCACCGTTGTACGAGGGCTGTCACAAAGCAGACCTCAGCCTCAGCCAGAGAGGTGGGGAGGACGCATGATGAGGTGGCTGTTGCGGGGTCCTGCGCGGACTCTGAGCCGAGCCCGCACAGCAGCGTGGCAAGGTGGAGACAGTATGACTTGGTGACGGGTGAGGAGGCCAGAGACTGTCCCGTTAGGGAACTGCCCCCGGTTACACGGTAGGAAGCTGGTAGTCAGGATTCCAGCCAGGTCACTGGCTGTGATGCGACGAGGATGTAAGGAAAGAAACAGGGTGGAGAAATAGACAGAAACAGGCAGGCGGTGAAGGCCTCTGAGGAAGCCACACGTGAGCTGGAAGCAAATGGCTGGCACCAGTGGCCACAGGAAGGGCTGGGGAGCGTGCCAGGCAGGGAGTGTGCAAAGGCCCTGAGGTGGGCGTGGCCCAGCTGGTGTGACTAGCAGAACGGAGGGTGGGATGGTGGAGCACAGAGAGCCACGGAGCAGGGCCAGGCCCTGCGAAGCTGCTGTACTGAGGCTGGAGTTTGCATTTCGTGCAGAGGGCAGCCCTGGGAAGCTGGGTGAGCAGAGGTGGGGAACGATGCTGGAGGGGAGAGTGGGGGGCTCCTATGGGAACTGGGACGCTTCAGGGACTGGGCCGCTGACTGTGCAGTGGAGCCTCAAGCCACGTGCCTCGCCCACCCTAATGCCTGGGTGGCCAGGTCCAGATTTTCACAGAAGCCAGGGATGGAGATTTAACCGGAATTCAGATATGGGGGCTCAGCCCCAATATACATTAAGCAGCATGGGGATTAAAGAAACCTCTTCCCTCGTTAGGATCTTTGTGTGAATCTCCTAATTTTTAAATCTGAGCAATGAATCCATCTACAAAACAGCAGACTTCCTGGATACCTCAGGAAGGACTAGTGGTAGCATTTCTGGGGTTCCCACAGGCCGCATGGAAGGTCCGAAGAGACAGGTCAAGTGCACGGGATGTGGGCTGACTGCTCGTTAATCCCGGGGGTGGAGGTGGGCCTGGGTGACTGGACTCATTGCCTCTCTCCTGAGCCTCCGTCTGTCGTGACCATTCCTGCAACTGCTGTGATTGTGTCTCAGCCACAGTAATGATGGTTAGCGCGCAGAATCAGGGCGGGCCCGGGCGCTAAGCCCCAGCTTGCTTTGCACCTAGTGGCTTCTGATCCCCATGGCTCCTGAGAGAGCTGATGGGTCCAGAGCTGTTTGGCAATTCAGATTCCTCGTCATCTGACTCTTCCTAAGCCCGTCAGCTCTTCAGAGCCTCCCCTGAGCAGGAGGAGCACACAGGCTGGTTTTGATTAGAGGTGGCTGGATGCATGGGAGAGGTCAGGCAGGGTCAGCCAAGGCCCCTGGCTGAGCAGTCAGGCCACAGGGCTCGGCCCTTCAGAGTGGTCCTACTTCCCAGGCGCCAGCACAAACCCTGGCCCAAAGCATATGGCTCTGGCCAGGCTGGGGTTGGGAGCTTTAGGGTCTCGGCCGTTCTCCCTCTCCACTGGCCACGCGGCCTCTGCGTCACTCCTGCCTCTTCGGGGCTCCTGGTGTGTAAACTGGGACCAGTAAGCCCTCCCAGGGGGTGAGAGATCCTTTCGGGGAAATGTTTGAGCGGTCAGGCGAGTGGCTGCCTGAGGATAGTGACTCACGTAAGCAGCTTCTCCAGAACTCAGGCCGTTCTCCTGTCCTGGCGCTGGGTGGGAGGGGACCCGGACCTCTTGGCATCTGTGGCTCGTCTCCCTCTGCTCAGGGCTTCCAGGCACCGGTTCTGGCCCATCACAGCCCACACTTGCCTCCTGCTCAGCCCCTGACACAGCAAACAATGCAGTCCCTCTCCGGTCCACAGCCGGGCGGCCAGGCCAGGCCAGTCCCAGGCTCCACTGCCCCTCATTGTGGTCATATGCTGGGGGCCTCTCCGGTCCCACAGTGGACAGGCCACCAAGGAGGCAGCACCTTCAAGCTGCCTCCCTCTCACATGCTGCTCTTTTCTCTGAAACTCCTGTCATGTCCATGCACTCCGTGTGGCGTGGCGTGGTGCTGGGTGGTCAGCGTGGGGGCTGAGCAGCAGCCTATTCAGGTCAGAGGGAACCGGTTCTGCCTGGGGGCTGTGAAGAGGGGGCCAAGCAGCCCTGAGAGCAGGGGGCCTCTTAGGTGGCCAGCTGAGCATGGCCTGGGACTCTGTGGGGATTGGGTGGCTGGGTGTTGTGGGGAGGAGAGGGTGAGACGCCGGTTAATCCAGTGGGACCAGGCCTTGGTTGAAAGTAATGGACTGAAGGCAGCTGACCTTGGAAGCCAAGTTGGAGTAGGGCTCTGAACAGAGAGGCAGAACCCGCAGGCAGCCGTGCAGTGACACCCACGCAGCCACAGCACGCCCCTGGCCCTTGGGGCTGAGCCCACTGCTCAAAGCGCACCCCATCTTGGGACTGGCTGGGGGAGCTCCTTGGCAAAGGTCACTGGGGAGTTTGGGGACGCAGGCCCCTGGGATGGGTCAGAGCAGAGAGCCAGTGGGTCCCAGGATGTTGCCCTCTCTGCCCTGTCTCTGCCCTTGTCCTGGGCCCTCCCTACTCTCCTCCAGCCTGGTCCTGGGCCTTCCTCTGGACTTTGTCTTCCATCGGCTGCTCCTGCTCCCACTTGCCCTTGGCCTGCAGGCAGACAAGACACCACCCTGGCCTCCCCCGCCTTAGCTACCAGATGCCCCCATAGGCCACCCCCACTCTTCTCAGCTCGCAGGTCTTTACACTCCTGACCACCTGGATGTCCGCAGCTTCCCTGGGGAATGTTTCAGGTGAGCTGTCATCCCCGTCGCAGGAAGGAAAACCTAGCGGGGCCACCCTGAGGGGCAGTATCCAGATGGGAGACCAGTTTCTGAGGACACAGCCAGTTCTGCTCCACCCACCGCCAGGCTCGAATGAACCAGCCCGTAGACAGAGACCCACAGGCCCTCCCGAACTGCCCCAGCCACATGGGACTTAGGATCCTGCCAGTACGCCTGGCGGGTGGGCGCCCCCGCGTGGCTCCTACAGGGCCAGGGACATCCCCTGCCCCCTGCTTTCCGTCATCAGCTGTGGGTGCTGGGGCCCTTGTGGGTGTATGTGGCTGGAAACTCTGTTTTCAATGGGGTGAACTGGTGTGGCCACGCCCCAACCTCAGGGCTGCCCTCCAGCTGCTCCTCAGGGTGGGCGGGCCAGGCTGGAGGTGAGGGTCTCGGGGTGTGCAGGTTCCCCTCGCCCCTGCCTGCTGCAGACCAGGTGGGCGGGAGAATAAACAGCTCACCCACCGAGCGGGAAGATTCATGTGCTGGGGAGAGGGCCTGTCCTGGACCTACAGCCGGAACGGCCCTCGAGGCGGGGACAATAAATCCAGCCCATTATTTTTTACGAGCCTCCCACCCCATAAACAACTCCTCTGGCTGTTGGTGAGCCAGCTCCATGCCCTTCTCCTGGCCTGGCCTGCAGCCAGCCAGGCCAGGCCGCCCCGCGGGGACCCCAGGCCTTACTTCACGAGTTAGTCATGGGGCTTCCCGCACACTGCAGACCCTCGGCCCCCCAGCGTGTGGAGTACAGGGCAGAGGGCGAGCCCCAGGCCAAGAGGTAGTTGACCCTGGCCCCGGCTCTCTTCTCGGCCACAAGTCCTAGGGCCTCAGCTGCTCACCTGTATAATGGGACAAACAGTATTCAATATAAAACTGTTCATGAGGATTGAAAGGAGATGATACATACACACGGTGTCCCCTGGTGACTGTTAGCTGTCACTGGGCAGCACCATGTGCCACCCCCTGTGCCCAGACTTTGACACAAGTCACCAGATCCTGAGACAACCTTGTGCCACAGCTGTTACCCCTACTTCGCAGGAGCTAAGAGGCAGAGATTTGTCCATGGTGAGTAAAGAGCACAGTCAAGACTTGAACCCTGTCTGACCGGCTCCTGAAACCAAAGCCACTGAACAAGCAAAGGGATGGAAGGGCAGGAGCAGGGGTTGCTGAGCAGCCGGGAGCCCCTCGAGGCACACGCCTCACCCTGCCACTGAGCCTCCGGGTCTCCCTGTCGCATCCCATCTCCAGATGACAGCCGGAGCCGTTGTTGTGGACATGTTGGCCCTGACACCCCACTCAGGACCTTCCACGGCTCCTCCCCACGCTGTGCACATGGTGGCGCATCACAACACACTGTCTCTCCTGCCTGGAGCACTGCCTTCCCCGCCTTCCCCAGCCCCCACTGCCTCTGTTCTCCCACTTCCCGACAGCTCCTCACCCTTCAAGCCCAGCGCACCTGCCCCTCCTCTGTGAAGCCCTCTCTGCCTCGGGCAGGCACCGCGTGGCTCGGAGGGACTCGCCCTCTTGTGGGGACTGGTGTGCCAGCTCCTGAGATGGGCGCACGTGTGTCTCACGGCCAGCACAGGGCGGAGCAGAGGAGGCTGCCAAATGGAAGCAAGAAGGGCACTGGGCTCCTCACAGCGCCCGGAAGACGATCCCAGGCTGCAGGGGGGCCGAGGTCTGGCTGGGCGCCCCGCCTGGGCTCGCTCCGCTGCTGCGTGCAGCCTGAGGTCAGCTGAGGCCTCGCCCGCAGTGGCACCCACATGTGTCCCAAGTTCAGAGACTGCCCGGCTCACGCTCCCTGCCTCTGCGTGTGCTGCTCCCTCTTCCGGAGCACCTCCCTCCCTGCGGACTCCTGTTCCCAGGCCCACTCAGTGCTGACCCATTATAACACCCGTGTGTTTACCTAGTGAGGGGACAGCCGGCAGTCTGCCCCAGTGGGAAGATGTGGCCGGAGTCCTATACGTTCCCAGGCAGGGCTTTGGGGAAGGGAAAGGTTCTCAACGTTTATTGATGCCTGCGTGTCCAGGCCCTTGGCACCCTTTCATCCCCCAAGGCCCCTGGGAAGTCACAGTGGCCACCCCTTTGTGCGTACGAGGGAACGCGGTGTAGGGCGGGCACCAGGAACAGCTAGTTTGGGATGGAGCCAGGAGCCACCGTGCTCTTGTCCACAGCACGGGATGGGCGTCGGAGGAGACGCACCAGCCTGGGCCGGGGAAACTGCTCGTGTCCTCCGAGACTGTCCCGCTTGCGGCCCGGAGTTCTTATTGCCGCCTCCTCCTGGTCCCAGGGGTGTCTGTGGGAATGCTCTCGAGGCCCCCACGCTGGGCCCTCCTCTAGTCACCTGTGGGAGGGAGAAACAGACTTGTCCCTGGTCACGGGCAGGCCGACTTCCCCCACGGCTTCATTCAGGGTCCCTGTGGAGGGACAGATAGGGTTGCCAGACAAAATACAGGACACCCATTTAAACTTGGGTTTCAGATAATAAATCCTCTTTCAGTATAAGTATGACCAAGGCAGCATTCCGGACATGTTTATATTCAGGAAGTACCTGCTGTTGACCTGAAACCCAGCTTTACCCAGGCTTCCTATGTTTTATTGCTGGATCTGACAGCCCTTGTAGAGGGAAGGAGTGAAAACTCAGAGGCCAGCACGTCTGGCCGGCCTCTGTGTCCCAGCCACCTGGGCCTCGAGGTGTGGACGTGCTCCTGGTGCCGCCTAGTGACCAGCCAGGGAAGTTCAGGGCGGAAGGGAGAGGATGGAGGAGTCGGAGGGGCGTGGGTCCAGGGTGAGGTGAGGCTCTGTGGGACCAGCACAGAGTAGGCCAGTGCAGAGCGAGGGGACTGGGCACCCGCTGTGTCACGAGGTGGCTGTCGGAGGGCCCTGAGCTGGAGCCATCGCCTCTTTACACCCTTTAATGCTCTTCCTCCTCTTCCGGGGAGGAAACTGAGCAGGTTCCAAGGCCACACACGTTACACGGCCGGATGGGGATGTGAGGCAGCGCTGGTGGCACCTTCCATGGCATCTCCACGCTCGCCTGCCCAGACTGCGTGTGGTCCTCGGCTGTCAGACAGGCTCCCTCCCTCCTCATGGAGGCCGCTTTCCGGGGCTCCCAGGGCCAGGACTAGGCAAGGCACCAGGGTGGGAGCCATGTGTCCATCCCTGTTTTCCGAGAAGGCAGGCCAGTCCACGCCCCCTGCTGTCATCTGGGACGTCAGGAGCCAGCCACGTCTCAGCTCTCCCCACCTCCGTCTGTCATGTACACCGTGCCTGTCCACCAGTGAGCGGCCGTGGCGGTGGACTTGGTCGCATCTGAAATGCACCCCTGGCAAGGAGGAGGAGCAGAACAGAGGCCCCTTGAGGGCCACTGAGGCAGCCGAGTGAGCATTTGGCCAGGGGGCTGGGACCCCTTTGGGCCTGCTGTTGGAGTGGCTGGGGGTCGGGGGGAGACCTCTCTGAGCCTCAGCATCATCACCTGTCAGGGACCTGCTGATGCCACCTGGCACTCGGTCATGAAGATGGTCAGTTCGGGATGTTTGCAGAGCCTGGCCCAGGTCCTGGCGCGGAAGAGCTCTGGGTGAGAGGAAGCCCACTGTCCCAGTCGCTCCCTTTTCCCAGGCGGGGCTGCCCCTAGGGATGCAGCTGGGGTGGGCGGGGCTCATGGTCGGCTGGGGGTGTCATCTGGGGCAGTCAGCTGCTGGCACCCCAGCCAGGCCTGGAATTTCCCGGAGGATGTAATTTGGGGCACAGGGTGGGAACAGAGACCTGTTTCTGCGAAAGCCCAGGCATCCTAATGTGAGGCCGTTGGAGCACCGTCCAGGTGCAGATGCTGCCAGAGTGCAGGAGGGGAGGGAGGCAGATCCGCACCGGCGGGCAGCCAGGGCCTGGGCCTGGGCCTAGATAGACGCTTCCTGCAGCCTGATTGCCTGGAAGCCCGGGCTGGGCTCCTAGTCCGACCTAGGGACTTGCAGGAAGGGTGGAAACAAGGAGGGCCTCCTAGAAGAGGTGACACCCAAACAGAATAGCAAATAACCAGTAGGAAGCTGCCATTCGAAGGAGGGGGGCTGCCCAGGCAAGAAATAGGCTTCCAAAGGCACCAGGTGAGGAGGAGGGCAGGCTGAGCAGGCCACAGGAGCGCGTCCCTGTTGTCAGGGCCACAGCAGGCGTGGGGACAGGAGGACCTCGAGTGCCACACTGAGAACTTTAACCCAACGTGGTGCGCCCTGGGTGGGGCAGGGCACACAGAAAGCTTCTTAGCAGTGGAAAGACAGTCTGTTTATATTCTAGAAAGTTCCCTCTGCAGCTGGAGAAGGGCAGGCCTTCGAGTCAGAGGAGCAGGGGTCTGGTTTGGTTCTACCCCGTCCTGCTCAGGGGACCAGGGGCACATCACTAAGGTGCTCTGCACTGCTCTGTACAGCGAGGATGAAGCTGCCTCGCTTGCAGGGTGGTCTGCGAGGTCGGCGTTCTCTGTGCCAGGCCTGGGCTGGGCTGGGTGCTCGGGATTGAACAGGCATGCCCCAGCCCTCAGCAAGCTTGTGGGGGGGTTCCGGGGGCACCGACAGGTCACCCTCTGACTCAGGGAGGGCCGGGCAAGGAACTAGGTACTTCAGAGAAGCAGGCGTTGGAGATGGGCTTGGGGAGACTGAATGTGGACGTGTGGACGGAGCCAGGCAGGCCAGGGGCTGGGTCATCCCAGGGCTCCCGTCACCGCGGAAAGTCCACGCAGAGATGGGGCAGTGGGACTTCCCTGCCCCTCCCCCGCATGAATGGCCCGTCGCCTTCTTGGGAGCACAGGCCCCACCCGCTGTCCTACTCCGTGTCCCTGGGGAAGTTGCCAAGCCTTTCCTCACCTGCTCTCCTCTCTCCTCACCTGCAGAGTGGGGGTATCGGCACCTCCTGTGCAGAGTGCTCCTGGGGCTTAAAGGAGATCACTGTGCGCAGCCTGCAGCCCAGAGCCGCCCCATCTGCCTTCCTTCAGGTCCCCCCAGATCCGCCCCTCACCGCACCTCACCTCAGTTTTGACCTCTCTCTGGCGGCTCTGGGAGAAGGTGATGTCATCGTCATCTCCCACCAGGCGTCCCGGTCCCCGTGCTGTTCCTGCGCCTTTCCTGAGGCGGGACCTTTCCGGCGCTCTCCACTCCCCCCACAGCACGCGGGGGTGTTTGTTTTCCTGCGTAGCCTGGGCAGCTTGCTGATGGGCCATTCCTGCCACCCCCACGGCCGCAGCCTCTTTCTGGGCTGCCTAGTTTTCTATTGATGAGGTGGGAGTTGGGGAGGCGGGGGCAGAGCAAGGTGATTGTTCTTTCCTCCCTGCTCTGCTGTTCCCACTTGCCTTCCCTTCCCGGATGTGTAAAGGACATGGATACAGAAAGTGATGTTATTGATGAAGTCGCCATAGCAACGACCCTTGGGAGGCACACATTCCAGCTTTGTTATCCTGGGGGCAGTGAGAGAGACTGCTCCTCATGCAGACTGGGCGCGCCCCCGCTGCCCTGCTTAGACGCATCTGTGAACTTCGCTTTGCAGAACGCCACATACACACTGGTTAGGGGCAGGCAGATCCTGCCGCCATTGAACTCTGTGCACATTCTGGTGGAGTATCCGAAATGATGGAAGGCTTGGGGACAAATCGGCCCTGATGGGGAAGGCAGCCGAGGCCTGTCACAGCCACAGGAGGAAGCACTGGGCACTCCGGAGAGGACGGCGCTGCCCGGGCCATGGCTCTGCCTCTCACGCATGTGGCCTTGGCACATCTCTCTCCCACCCTCATCCAACCTCCATGTGCTTGTTTGTGAAAGGGCCATGGCAGTAGCCACTCCACAGCTTATGGTGAGGGTTAGGTTAACCTGAGTATAGTCAGAGCCCAAGTCCCCGTATCACATCTGAAAGCCTCACAGAAAGGGGCTCTGAAATGTGTCCTAATTCTAGCCTCCTCTGGTCCCCACCCCCTCCAGGCTCCTTCACCTCTTCAAGGTGATACCCACAGCCTCCACCTGCTGCTGGCCTGCAGTCGTGCCCTGCTTCCCCACGGTGTCCAGAGATCTGGCCCGATTTACAATTCTTCCCGCTCCCCCTGCCCAGGAGGAGTCCCTCCAGTCCTTACCTGCACCCTGAGCAGCCTCCCTGGCCAGAGAGAGGAGTGCACATGCGTGAGCGCCTGGAGGCAGGTCTGTGACTCCACGTTCACAGGTGGAAATTAAAGCTCAGAGGTGACGTGATTGCCTGGGGCTGCCGCAGCTGGCAGAGTCTGAATTGGGACCTGGCGGTGTCGCAGCAGAGGATCTGTCTCCTGGCTCCCCGCCCCATCCCGGGCACCAGCGAGACACTCGGTCCAAGTTTGCAGGACATAATTGGATTTGGATGGGTTGGATCAAATTAGATTTGACCTGGCAGGCAGCCCGCCAGGCTGGCACTGGGCCCTGAAGACCGGATTTCTGGGAAGGACTCTGAAATTGTATCTGGCCAGGGCGGCTCACATGACCATCTCCTCGGGAAGCAGGTGCCTGCGGAAGCGCTCAGGCCCATGGCAAGTCCCCTAATAAATTCTGGGAACTCCTCACAAATCACTAGGAAGATAAACATCACCTGGGGTCAACGGAAGTGGGTCCGAGCCACCCCAGGCAGTCAGGAAGGGAGATCAAGTTGTCTGGAGGGGAAGGGGGCGGGAACTGGGGTGACTGAGGAGGGCGGGCCGTGTTCTCGCCATCATACCAGTGCCCTCAGCGCTGACGGGGCAGGTTGCAGAGGCCGAGCCTCCGGGGACATGAAGCGGGTGGTCCCTGCCCCCGAAACCTGCGGGCAGCCCAGCTGCATACTCAACGAGACACTTGGGCAGGAGGAGGGGAAGGAGGCTTCAGAGTCTGAGGCCCGGGTTCAGGGCCTCGTGGTGCCTTTTAGCACACCGTGGGCCTTTGGGGCGGGCAGCTTATCACAGTTCCCTGTCTCTCAAGGGGGTGCTTGTCTTTATAGGGGTGCACATGGAGCTGGAGGCCAGCGCCTGGTTGAGCAGGGCTTTGCACTTGGGGGTGAGGGTTCTAGGGGTCCTGACCCAGGTACATGTGGAGGCCCCTCTGGCAACTGATGGGGCTGGTGTGGTTCAGGGCATGGCCCTGAGGCTGGCGAGGACGAGGCTGGGCGGTCCCGTGGGTGGCCTTGTGCAGAGATTCCGTGTGAGAGGTGGGTGAGCGGGACTGACGGTGCCCGGGGGGACACCTGAGGCTGGCCAGGCCAGGTGAGCTGGGCTCTGCCTGCCTCATAGGAGCAGATGGCATTTCTGTGCAACTGAAAAGTGCCGCACACACTGGTTTAATGCCACCTACGCCCGCTTTAGTGGGGACATGTCTAAAGCCCTGACCTGAAAGCCGTTTCAGAGACCACAAGCGGCTCCCTGTGGGTCCCTCACTGCCAGTTACGGTGCGGCTCTCGGAGCGAGGCCTGGCTCCAGACCTGGGCACCGTGTCCTTGGTTTGTCCCCAGAGGCCCGCTCTCTGGATGGCTCCGTGCACTCCATGTGACATGATGTTCCATGGGCTGTCTCTTTTCAGCCTGAAATTTTCTCTCTCCCCTGATCCCCAACCCCTCTCTTGTCTGTCTCTTCCCAGAGGGTATGAACTGCATGAACAAAGACCATGGCTGTGCCCACATCTGCCGGGAGACACCCAAAGGTGGGGTGGCCTGCGACTGCAGGCCCGGCTTTGACCTTGCCCAAAACCAGAAGGACTGCACACGTAGGTAGATGGAGGCAATTGGGTCTGACATCCCCACTCGTCTCCTGTCGTTGCTTTGTGGGGGGGTCTGTCCAGTCCACTGGACGTGGCCCAGGGAGGGCTCTCAGCCCCTGGGGGAGGAGAAGGCAGGGCCCCTGAAGTGGTCTGGGGGGCATGAGGGACGGGGCCATGTTTTCCCACCTGGCATAACACCACCCACACAGCCCGAGCTGGGCCGGGTCTTCCATAGGGCCCTGCACGGTGGCCCTGTCAGTGTCTCCTATACCCCCCTCCTCTCCCCTTGGCCCCAGAGACCCACCACCCTGAGCTCTCACGCTTCGGCGGGAATGGAAGGCAAGGCACAGGGTCTACAAGCCTGGGTTCTGGCGGGCAGCCCTCAGTGGCGGGATGACAGAGAGCAGGAGAGGAGCTTGGTTCTGGAGGGTCCCAGCCCAGGCTGCGACCTTATTCCAGGCTCTAAGATCAGAACTCACAGTCCCCCTGCAAGGCCCATGTAAACGGTGCCACGCTGGGAGACCTGGGTGAGTGAGGCCTCTGGCAAAGGGGCCGTTTCAGTACAGCTCGGAGGTCAGCCTGCGGGGCTCGAGTGAAATGCAGCCTTTAATGGGGTCCCCCAGCTCCCCAGGAGGAGTGGGAGCCAGCACCGAAGTAGGACAGTGCCCAACACACTCAGCTAGTCCTCAAAGCCTGTCCCAGCGCAGCCCCCATCAACTGCGTGGGGCGGTGGGAGGAGGCCTCTGCTCACTGGGCAGCTGACCCCCAGACTCTGTAATGTTTGCCCGGGTGTGCAGAGAGTGGGGGGCGCTGGTGGAGCATGCCCAGTTCCGGCGCAGGCCGGTGCTCCACACCAGGCCCCTTCCTGATGCAGCACGTGGTATGGTGGAGCCCAAATCCAACTCCCCATAGGGAAGTGGCCCATCTTGGCCATGGCAGTGGGGGCCTGAGGCCAACCAGCTCCTAAGGAAATGGCCTCGCTTTCCACCTTCATCTGCGGAGAGGACAGCGGCCCTTGTGGTCACCATCCTCCGTCACTGTGATTCTCTCAGGGTCATCCACTCTCCCTCGGGTGCCAGCCACACCTCTCCCAGCTCATGCTCTCCTGCAGCAGTGCCCAAGGTCTGGGGACCGGCGTGCATTAGGCACAGTCCCTATCTCCCAGGAGCTCGCCCTCCAGCCCCCACTCGTGGTTCAGCCATTGCTCAAGGTGAAGATGCTTCCTTCTGCCACGGTGTGGTCCGAGGAGTGGACGAGCCTCCTCTTCCCCGGTCTCTCCTGTGGGGTCCGAGATAAACACTGTGGTCGCCAAGGGCAGGCACTTGGCCATGTGCCCGCTCCAGCCCAGGCCTCTGGCCAGGCCTCCTGTCCCTACACCAGAGACATTCCTTTAGCTGCAGAGCAACCTGCTGCCGCCTGGCAACCTCAGACCCAAAGCTGAGTAACTCCAGCCGTTCGGTCCTCCCGCCGGTGACCCGGCTTCCGCAGGACCAAGGCCCGGGCGGCACACGTGGAGCTGGCAGCTTGCTGGAAGCTGGGCCGGAGGAAAGCACCTTCCTGCGTGAGAGATGCCCGCTCTGGCCAAGCCCTGAGCCAGCTGCCGGGGGGAGAGCTGCCAGCCGCGGAGATGGCCGGGCTGACCGCGCCGCCTTGCTCTGAAATGCCATCTGGACAAGTGCTACAAGGGGACACCTTACTCAGAGAGCAGCTCCTGGTGGCTGCCTGGTCAGTGTCAGGAAAAGCAGGGCCCTGGGTGTGGCTAGGACTCCCGGCCCCGCCCAGCAGAGAAGAGCCGAGCCCTTGCCCAGAGCATTTGCAGGTGGAAGAAACAGCAGTCCCCGCTCCCTGCTCAGACGGCTGTCCACCCAGGCAGCTCTGGACTCTTCCGTGTGGCTACGATGGCAGGTTAGAGTCAAGTTAGCGATGACCTTGAGGTCACTCAAGATCCGGGAAATTCTAGCTCTGGAATCGGGTTGGGAGGTGAGGCCTGGCCCAGCCTCCACAGACCAGCAGGACCACAGGAGCCCTGCACCCCTCCAGAGCCCAGGACCCACTCCGGGGCCAAGGGGGGATTCCCCGTTCTTCTCGGTCTTCCCAGAGCTCCAGGCTCGGGTGCTGACTTCTGTGTAAGCTGTAGGCTCTTCAGGTGCTCACAAGCTCGGCCTGAGGTCCTGTGTGGAAGGAGCGAGGGGCCCTGAGTGTGGCCCTCCCTTGAGTGGCCTCAGGCCGTGTCCTCACTTCCGGGGCGCAGCTCACGGCCTGGCACCCAGAGCTGGGGAAGAACGAACCGCAGTGGCTGAGTGCCCGCTCCCGGCTCCACCACCCACTCTGCAACCGGCCTTTTTCAGTCTGAAAAGGCATGAGGTTCTCGCCCAAGGCCAGGCTCCACGGGATCTCCCTCCCCTGGGATCCACGCTAAGCCACCACCGCTGGAACCCTGGGCCGGAGATGAGCTGTTTCAGGGATGGGAGAGGCCGACTCCGCGCCGCCAGGCTCCTGTGGAGAAGGGGCCTGCGGACTGTGCTCGAAGCCCCAGCTGAGCTGAAGCAGCTCTGCGGGTCTGAAGGGTCACCCTGGAAGTGGTGCCTCCTCAGGTGGGCCTCAGCTCCCTGCAGAAGAGGCGGCCTGGCCTGCTGGGACCTCTGGTCTCTACAACAGCCTCTGGGACACTGCCAGGCGCCATCACTCGGGATGGGTGCCTGGGGAGGCTCCGTGCACTCGCGGGGAAAGGGCCGGCCTGGAACGGTGCTGCAGAACTCGGCTCCTTCACCGGGGCCTCACCACCCCACGACCCCCCTAAACCAGCGCTGCTCACGGGTCACCCAACGGAGGTCATTTATTCAGACTGCCAATTCGGAATGTTTAGCCCCTCTGACCATGGTTGGTCTGAGATTAACTTTGGCATATTTGATCTTCATTAGGGTTTTGCCAAGGGAATTAAAAGTGTAGATAAAATTCTGGACAAGTGGCTAAGGACCCAAGAAGAGGCGCTGTCCTCGGGGCCTGGCGTGGCGGCGACAGGCCCCTGCGGTCTGGCTGCAGAGTAAAGCAGGGGTGGCCGCCCTTCCCGCCCGGAAAGGGACAGCAGCGTGTTCCCTGTAAATAAACCTGTTTGTCATCTTCCCTACACAGACTGGCTCCTTTCTGTTCGGCCCCTTTTCAGCCGCCCCAGGTCGCTGGAACATTCTAAGATTCTGGCTGGAAAATACCAGCCCCTCCAGGCCCTGGGCATTGCAGACTGTGTAACATGTTCAAGTCAAGGTCATTTCAGAATGCACCGAGGGACACTAACTGGCATACATTCTGTCCATTTGGACATGGCCTGGGGGCACCGGGGCTGTGAGGGGGTGGGATTTGAGATGCTGCTGGGACTTGGAGAGAATAGGCACCCAGGGGACACCCTCCACACGCCCAGAGCGTAAGCCGAGGAAAGAAAGCTCTCGGGAATCAAGGGATGAGTGTCCCCTCTCCCCGTGTGCACCCCCCACTTCAGACTGTGCCTGGGTTACAGACATGTGCCCCATCGAGTCAGGCTCAAGTGTCTGGTGGCCCAGGATCAAGTTGTCTGGCTTCCCCCTTCTTTACCTCACACTGTCCGAGTGCATTGGCTGTGTGCCCCTCTGCCCAAAGCCCAGCTCACCCACGTCCCACCCAGTGACCTCTGGGGAATGAGCAGTTCCACCCACGACCTCGAGGGCTGAGGTCAGGAGCGGTCTCATGCCCTCTCCCCCTCCCCCCCCCCAAAAGGAACCACCAACACCGAGAAACTAACCATTCTTGTCGTTCTGTTTATACATACGTCTCTACACTCTGGGCCTAACTAGTGACCTGTAACTATGGAAACGGAGGCTGCCAGCACAGCTGTGAGGACACAGACACAGGCCCCATGTGTGGCTGCCACCAGAAGTATGCCCTCCACTCGGACGGTCGGACGTGCATCGGTAAGTAGGCGCCTTTGCCGCGCTGGCACCCCTGCACCCCCTGCCCCCCACGGAAGGCGCCGTGCGGCCCTGACGTCAGCCAGCACCCCCTTGTCCCCATTTCCAAGAAAGGAAGCTTAAGGGAAGCCAGGAAAAGTGTGCCCCACGGAGCTGAGGGGAAGCCGCCTGCGGAGGCGCCCAGGGCGCTCAGCCCCAGGACCGGGCGCCTCTGCTGGGGGTCACGCTGGGCGCTCTGCAGGTCCTCCTCCTCGGGGAGCGGCCCTAGGAGGTGGTCTGCGGGGAGGAAGGCGTGTGCCCGGGTGGCAGCTCCGGTCTGAGCGCAGGCTTCCCGCCCTCCCTCCTGTGAGACACGCAGGCTCAGCAGCCTCCTCACAGCCTGTCTCAGAGCTCCCCTGGGCCGGGGCGCCGCTGGTGTTTCTACTGCTGCCCCTTCCCCACTCCCTCGCCCACCTGTCGAGGCCCTTCTCCGCGACGCCCCTTCCGTCACCTCCCGGCTGCAGGGAGTCTCCATGGGAGGCTGGGTCACCCCACTCCGGGCCCTGAGCTCCCAGGGAGCTGGAGTATTGGGAGCACCTGGTGCCCTAACCTCTAGGAGTTCCTGCCCCGCTCAAAAATGAGAGGAACTCTTTTAACTGAGAAAAAGGAATGTCAGGGTTGATGTCCATCCGCCTTTGTTCTCTTTCTTTCTCTTCAGTGTTGGCGAGCTTTAGAAGCCCACAGTCAGTTACCGTGGTTATGGATATATTTTTGTTTTTTAAAAACGCCCCATTTCGTATTATCTGACCGGGAAGATATTTCTTAAGGGACTTTCAAGTAACAAAAATAGGGGGTGGCAAGCAGGCAAAGCCATGCGCCCAGAGGTTGCTGTCCCCTGTGACTCTGATCCCTGGTGTCTGAGAGTCAGGCAGGGGGGCGGGGCGGGGCGGGGCGGGGGGATGGTCGGGGGGATGGGGGTGGCAGAGTCCCATCCTAGTCCCAGGTGCTGCTACCGTGCGGTTCTCCCTTCCTCTGTGTGGTCCCTCCTCTCCAACAGCCATTTTTGGTTTCATTTTATCTCATTCCTCCTGCTTTTCTGGTGATGGTCCCTGATTGCCTGTCTTGTCTGATAACTGACGTTCATTAATTATTTTCAGAGCCAAACCAAACAAAATTCAAAGCAAAACCCGGTCTCAGACCAGTGTCTCCATTGCAGCCTGATCCCATCTAGACCCTCCTCTCGCCCTGTCTCTGCCGTCCCCCACCCCTCCCTGTCTCGTCTGCCGGGGTCTCCCTCCGTGTTTGCCCCTGCGGTGGAGCCGCCTCTGCCGGCCGCTGGACCAGCACAAACAGCTGCCGGCCAGACACCCACCCAGCCTCGTCTAACACATCTTGTCTTTGTCCACCCGGCTCACCTTCCTCATTTTTATCTTGTAGTGTCTGCTGCATGCGACAGCCCCTGCTTGGGTCCTTTCTAACGTAACTTCCCCGGCCCCCGCTCTCCCTCCCCTCCCTTAGAAGTCCTTGCCCAGACCCTGCTCCTGGCCATGCTCCCTGCTGGCCAGGAAGCCCTCTTGTCTGCTGCTCCCTGCCCCTGAGGTTCCCCCGGGAGCAAGCAACGGGCTCTGCCCACCTCCCACTGAGCAGAGAAATGGGACCAGCTAACCTCGTGCCTCTCCACGGGCGCTCCTGGCAGAGCTCCTGCCCAGCGCCTCGCGGGCTCTCTGCACGCTCCTAACATGACTGCCCATCTTCACAGCCCCTTGCTGAGCACCTGAGCGTGTCACTCTGGTCCTCTATAGACAAGCAGGCAACCAGCACTGCCCCAACTGATCGATCCCCTGGTTTCTGTGTGTTCGATTGGATCCATTGCTGTGTGTGTGTGCGTGCTTTTGTATGTTTTGTTCTTAGTTTTGCATGAGTGTTTGGCACTCTCTCACGCCCTGGAGATAGGGTATCTGCTGTCCAGGCACAGCCATCACCGGACCTTGCGGCCCTGTCCCCTTGTCCTGTGCTTGCCCTGCGCCTGCCCTCCAGGCCAAGCCCGGCTGTCTAACTGCTGTCTGCGTGGGCTCTGCGGGGGTGCCGTCTGCTTCTGTGGCCCCCGCAGATGCGTCCTGTGTGCTCTGACCTCAGCTGCCGTCTCTGTGTGCACGTGGGCCCTGTGTCCCACCTGCGTCCCTTTGTGGTCACACACACACACCCCCTCCCCGCCCTGCCCTGCTGCCTCTTCACTCTGCCCTGAACACCCACCCTGGAGGTGCCTGGGTTAGCCCCTTGGCGAGGACCCGTGCTGGCCCGCATGTGTTGGCTGTGTGTGCCACGCGGAAGGCTGACTGTTGGGCGCGGGAAGTGGGCTGTCACTAACCAGTGGCTCCATGTTTGTCCCTTACTTGTGTTTTAGAGAAGGATGAGGCTGCAATTGAGCGCTCTCAGTTCAATGCCACGTCAGTAGCTGATGTGGACAAGCGGGTGAAACGGCGGCTCCTCATGGGTAACACTTTTCTTCCACTTCCTTTGTTGTCCTTGCACCTTTGCACGTATGCACGTGTGTGGTATGTGCTGGCGTGCGGGGGTCTGCGTGGTGCTGGCGTGTTGGGCTGTGAGTGTGTGTGCAGGCCTATGGGGTGTGTGTGGGGGCTGTCCGTCTGTGTGGTGTGCCCACATGTGTGGGGTCACGCGAGCCATGTGTGAGTGTGGGGGGCTCCACTCCAGATGTGAACTCACTTTTTCCTTTTTAAAGTTTTGCCCTTCATCAAACACGTGTATCTCTTTGTGTGTTTGTAGCAGAGCCCCCAGAGCCCACGTCAGGTGGCCTCTGCGTGTGAGGAGTCGTGTGCTGTAAACCCCTCCGCGTGCAGTAAACGCAGGTTGGCAGTCAGGGTCCCGGGACCAGCACAGCGCACAGGCGCAGGCGTTAAGGAGGCGTTTGTGCGGGACAGGCTTGTGGGCGGCCCGGCGGTCCTCACCCGTCCCCTCCCTTGGAGAGAAGCCACATTAGGAAAAGAGCCACATCTAGGTTCAGGGCCGGGGGACCTTCGGGCATCCCATCCACCCTGCTCGCTGTATAGTTTGGAAATTTGCTACCGGAGAGGGGAGGACTGGGTGAGATGTCTACAGGCCTCACTCAGCCCCGCCTGCCCCAAGCCCCGTGAGCAGCCCC
>NW_005872654.1:19178-23164 GCF_000147115.1 Myotis lucifugus | reverse complement strand
GGGCGGGGTCCAGACTCCAGGGGCCCCCGACCCCTGGGACCTTAGTCCCCTCCAGGGCATTTTGGGGGGGCGGGGGGGGAGAGGAGAAGAAGGTTTTTGCCCCCCCCCGACCCCCCCCCACAAAAAAACCTCAGGGGTTTCCCATTTTTGGGGGGGGGGGGGGGGGGGGGGGCACCAGCTGCCTGGGCCCCGGGGAGCACAGCTAGGGTGACCTAGGACGGCCACAGCCTTCCCTGTGGCACTGATAGGTCACACCAGCCTTGGGAGCTGTGGGGCCAGGCCGGGCCAGGCAGTGCGTTCCCATGTCTCAGGTGAGGAAACAGGCTCACTGGGTGCCCTGGCCGCCCAAGGTCACACTACCCTGAGCTGAGCCCAGAGCGCTGGCAGCATGGGTCATCTTAACTGTCACGGGACCATGGGGGTCAGGGCCTGCAGGGCCTGGAGAGGTCACCCAGTCTCTCGTCCTCCTGGGGACCTCCAGGAGCCCCGGTGCCTGGGGAGGAGGGCGGTCTGAGTGGGGCCCTGGGAGGGAGGCTCTGAGAGGCAGAGGAGCGCATGGGCTGGCTGTGGGTGCTCTGCGGACCCTGAAGCCCGGGCAGGAAGCCCTGTTTCTCAGACGCGAACACTGAGGCCGGAAGGCCCGGAATTCCCCTCCGGTCACACAGGCAGGTGGCTGAGCTCAGGCGGAAGCTCTCTGGTCGGGGCTGGCTTGTCGACTTGGGCCACCTGGGCTGGCCTGGGAAGGGCTGAGAGGCCCCTAAGCAGTCAGGCCCAGTGCCCTCCAGGAAGGTGTGGGTCAGCACTGGGACTTTCTGGAAAGGTGTCTAGACGGGATCGGTGGGAACCTAAGAGTTGCCGGTGCTCTGAGGCCCAAGAAGCCCCAGGCCCCTCAGCCTCCTGGGGAGAGGCAGGCACAGCTGTGGAGGCCAGAGACCGGAGCAGGGACCAGCGCGAGGGTGGCGGCAGAGGGCGGAGTGAGTGGGCATCACGGTTGGCAGCGGGCGGGCAGTGGCAAGAAGGCCTGTGCTCTTGCTGATTAGCGCTGGTGGGTAATGGCCCAGAGCCGTCCTGGAGATGAGGAAGGGGGCATCTAGGGCACCGCCAGCCACCCTCACCCTGGTTTGGGAAGCAGGTGTCAGGGGGGCGAAGGGAATGGGTGCTGACTGGCCCCCCACATTCCCACCTCTCTGCTATAGAACCCCTCCCATCCCTTAGAGCCTCTCCTGTCCTCCAGCGGAGCCCTCCCTCCTCTGGTCTTCCTACAGCACTGACCCCGGGCTGAGGCCGACAGCCCAGGCCCCATGCCTTCGGTAGCGACCCTCAGAGGCCCGGAGGCACCTCGAGCCGCTGAGCCCTCCCAGGAGCTCCTAATCCTAATCCTAATCCTAATCGTTCGCGCCGTCTCCTCTGAGAGCAGCCCGTGTGGCACAGGCTTAGGAGCTTCGGACTTGAAGCCTTCGCTAGTAGTCCCCCAGTGAGACCGGGCTGCCCGAGGCTGTAGTAATAGAGGCAAGGGATGAAGAATGAGGGAGGTGACCATCCCCATTCTGCCCAGTGCTGCTCAGAGCACACGCTGAGAGCCCGCCCGGCGTGGGGAGAGCAGCTGAGACTCAGGGGGAATCAGTGCCACGGCCCAGGGACGGGCACGGGCAGTGCAGCCCAGGGGCTGCTCCCACCGGTGGGCCCCTTGAGCCCTGTGTTGGATCCTGGGCAGGGATGGGGAAGAACAGCAGAGCGGGGAGGAGCTTGCTCTGAGGCCCAGGAGCAGACGAGGAAGGTGAGATGGGAATTCATGGCAAGGTCAGGCCCGGGCCGCCACTGGCCAGCTCCTCCTGGAGGACAGAGATGAGCAGCTGTGGCGAGAAGGCAGAGCCGGGACGCCCCTATGGTCTCATGTGAGCAGTGCCACTGTGGTCACTGTGCAAGGCTCTGCCAGAGTGGGCATGTGTGCCGGAGTCACCAGCGGCTTTCCTTGGCTGCAGCCCCCCCGCCCCCATCCTCCGAGCACGCAGCACGGCGTCTGTCCCACCTGCTTCCACCCCACGCCTTCTCCAGTCCCCTCCCACTTGTAAGGACCGTGCGACCTCCTGGCCCACCCAGAGCATCCACAGGGATCTCCCTCCCCAGGGTTCTCGTTGAAGTCAGTCTCCTGGGGCCCTTTCGCCAGCGCGCACAGGGGGTCAGGACGTGGCTCCCCCTTGGGCTGGAGGAGCCCCCAGAGGTCCAGGCGAGGCCACTTCTCTTGACACACATTCACACTCGTGCTGCTCCCCGGCTCCTGGCTCCTCCACCCCCACTGTTACCATTTCCTGCAGCCACGTCTCCAGGACCCCTGGGTCTCCCCTGATTTCACCAACCATGTCCCAGGCCACCTCCCCCACACACGTTCAGTCACCTCCTGGGAGCCACCCTCCAGGAGGGTGTCCTTCAGGCCCTGCACACCAGCCTGCCCAGGCTTCCTGCCTCAGGGGGTCATGCCACCCCCCACTCTACCCAGGTGCCATCTTGGACGATTCTGCCTAGCAAAGGCTCATCCTGACCTAAACGGACCTTCGCCCAGCCCCACTGCTCACCCCTCCTCCACCAGCACCCTGTTTTGTCACAAGCCTGGACCCCTTCCCCTGGGATGGGGCAGAGGCCAAGCCTGTGCCAGCTCTGATGTCCCCTCCGGGCACAGCACAGAGGGGCATTGACAGGCTTCCTAGAGAAGGTGCCGGGGGAGAGCAGGGCCTCACTGCTGACCTTTAACACAGGCAGGTGTCCAGCTGGGGGAGAGGTGGGACCCAGAGCCTGGAAAGGCCTGGCAGTGGGAGGGGTCAGGCAGAGCAGAGCTAGGGAGGTGGTGACACAGGACAACTGCCTGGGCCAGGCACTCAGCAGGAGGCCCGGCCAGAGGGGAAGAGGCGTGGACTCTGGGGCCTGGGCAGGCACCCTGTCCTCCAGCCGCGGCCTCTCTGCCCACAGGCCTGAGCTCCGGGCTCTGGGCTCTCGTTCAGGAAGAGCCCGTGGTCAGACTTCACCCCTGTTGCTGATCGCTGGTCAGCTGGGGCCTCCGCTGAGGCCTGAGTTCCTGCCCTTAGTTTAGTCACACACACACATGCACGCACACGTACACGCACACACACATGCACGCGGACACGCACACATGCACACATGCACGCACACTACGGGCTGGGTCGTGGTGACAGCTGTGTAGAGAGGGGTGGAGGCAGTGTGCCAGGCAGAGTGTTAGAGAAAAGAAGGGGGGACAGGGACACCAGTCACCTCACATCTCTGAGCCTCAGTCTTCTGTTTGCAAAGGGTCTGTAGTGTCTGCTCTGCAGCAGCCTGGGTGAGACCCTGGCTGGGCAGCCGGCCGTGTGCGCGGCACAGATAGGCGCGTGCTCACATGGCCGTGTTCCCGCACTGCGACAGCACCATCCGTGTGGCTGACGTGGACACGAGGCTCAGAGAGCGACCTTCCTTGGTCGCCTCTCCTCACGAGCCGCCCGAGCTGGGCCCCTGCCCCTCCCTCCCGAGGACTGTCAGCATGGGAACCCCATGTCTGCCCTCAGCACCCCTGCACTTAGTGGGCAGAGTGGAGGCAGGGGTCAGGGGTCAGGGAAAGGGCTTGCTGCTGGTCCTGTTCCCGCTTTAATACAAACCTCAATTGTCTGGGGCGGGGCGGGGGGGTGCGACCAAAGGAGAAACCTCGCTGAGGTCTGCGCTGGCTCCGCCAGCCTCCTCCCGCCCCTGGCCCTGCCCTCTGCTGAACCGGTAGGCCCACCAGAGGTCACTGCCCCTCATCGTAACCCCACTGGGGCTCCCACAGCTCCCCTGCCAGAAACCGACCCCACAGCACACTGCCCTGGGAGGGCCACAGGCCTGCTACCCACCCAGCGGGCGAGTCAGCAAAGGGCCCGAGGCACCTGCCAGTTGCCTGGGCTAAGATGCAGCCTGATTACGCATGCGAAGTGTTACCCTAGCAGTGTGTTTGTCATCTCAAG
>NW_005872654.1:0-18880 GCF_000147115.1 Myotis lucifugus | reverse complement strand
GCAGAGTGAGGACCCAGGCCGGCCGGGCCCTGGAGATTGTGGGGCCAAGGATCTGCCCCAGAGAGCAGTGCTAGGCGCCAGGGGGGGCCTCCTGGGGCCCCTTCCCACTCCCCTCAGACCCCGACTTGGGAGCCCCCTCCCTCATCGGGGCTGCAGTCCTGGCCTCCACAACCGCCCTGCCTTCTCCCAGTCCCCCACCCCCCACGGTCACCATCGCAACAGCCACCAGCATGTCCCTCAGACCCAGCTCCACACACAGGCTCCTGGGCAGGTGCACCCCCACACCCTACCCTAGGGGTGCATCCTGGTGAGCATGCAGCGCTGGCGCTGGTGCCCAGGGAAGCCCGTGTGCCCTCTGTCCAGCCCTCAGCTTTCCTGGCCTTGCAGTGCCCGTGACTCTGGCTGTGGCTGGTAGGCTCCCAGGACCCTGTGCTGTGGGCATTGTCTCAGGCACTCGCCTCCCCGCCTGACAGTGCAGGGCCCGTCACCTCGCTCCACCTGTTCCTCCCTGGCAGGGCCTCTGGAGTCTTGTTCTTTTACCCGTCACTCGGCAGACGTCAGCCTCTGCGGTGCTGATGCTGGGGTCAGCGGGGAGACCGCTGCGGGGACGGGGGCTGGGGCCTGGGAAAGGAACTCATGGTGGATGGGTCTGCGTGTGGGATGGGCCCAGGGGTAGGAGGTCCCAGTCCTGTTCTGTCTCCCTGAAATGCCTTAACCTCTGAGGCCAGGTCAGTGTCAGGTTCATCTCCAGCTCCTCTCTGCCCAGCACCCCGAGTCGTTCCCAGTCTGTTGGTTGGACAGAGGAGTGAACCCACCAGCTGCCCATGGGACTGGGGCCTCGTGAGCCCAGGGACTGTTAGGCCCGGCTCCCAGCCCCGAGCAGGGGCCCGGAAACTGTGGCTAAGACTCCGCAGGCACGGGTTCTAGGAAATGGCACCACAGCGGGCGCAGTCACAGCTGACAGCTCACACAGCACTGCCACGGCCACCTTCTGTCCGGGCCTCGCACGAAGCCTGCGGTAAATACAGGGGGCAAAGGTCGGCTCACAGTTGTTCATGCGGAAAACAGCACAGTAATTAGTAATGACACGAGTCCACCTTCACACGCGCACACTGTGAGCCGACTTGCCCACCTTGTCTTACCGTCTCCACATCCTCAGGAGACTCAGACTCCGGAGGCAGGGACTGGCCAGGGCTTGGGGCTGGAGGAGGAGGGACCGCTGGGAGGCTGGGAAGGCCACCGAGGAGGGCACTGGTGGCCGGGCCCAGGAGGGAGCAGTAAGAGCAGGTGCTGGGATCCGATGTCGAGGAAGTGGCAGGGCCTCTCGGATGTGGCCTGGGGACAGAGGGAGCCTTGATGACGCCGGGAGCCCTGCTGCAGGATGGAGGCCAGTGCATTCTTGGGCGATCGGGGCTCTGGGGCTGGGGCCAGTGGAGACTGAGGCTGTCGGGGGGGTGGGGTTAGTCCAGCAGGTCCCACCTGCTCTGCCACTTCCTGGCCACACAGCCCTGGTGCTCTGCACCATTCCTGCCAGGGAGGTAGGGGGCGCTCTGCACCGTCCCTGCCAGGGAGGTAGGGGGCGCTCTGCCTAGAGAGCGGTGGTCAGTGGGGAGACTCTGCCTAGAGAGCGGTGGTCAGTGGGGAGACCACCAGGGAGGAGAGGGCGAGCAGCCTCTCGCAGAGCTGCCTGAGCATGGGGGACGAAGGCCTGGAAGGCTGAGACGGGCCTGGTGTAAGTGACCCGCCATAACGAGGAGCTGTGGGAAGGGGTGGTCAGCACCCAAGAATAGCCCACAGGGCCCCGAGCCCCTGGCTTAAAACCTGAAGTTTAGGCACCAACCATGGGGCAACTCGGGAGACTAAAGGTGTGCACAGGGCAAGGGAGAGGCCTGCATGGGGGTCCAGAGAGTGGGTGGCCACTCAGACTTGACCTCACCCCCTCTTGGCCTCGATCCATGCAGTGGGCAGGAGGCCAGCAGGTTCTGGAAGCCCCTTCCGCTCTGGAGGGCCAAGATTCCGTGTCCTGCTGGAACCTCCAGAGACAGGGAGGGCCTGCGAGGCCCTTGGAGCCTGTCTTGCCAGGTCCCTGTCTCAGGATCACATGGTCCACACCCCATGCCCGTGCCACACCCCCTCCACCATCATGGAGGGGCCTGGTGCTCATCCTGCTATCACTGGGTAAGGCCACCAGCTGTGCCCCAGCCCCAGCTCCCAGCTCCTGCTGCAACTCCCCTTCCCCCCACCCCCCACCCCCGCAGTGTGCCCCACCCTCCAGGCCTGAGCCTTAGTCCCCTGCACCTGGACAGGCACGGGCTCTGTCCCCTCCAGAGAGGGTCTCCATGTGAAAGGCTGCACGGGCAGTGGGTGAGCGAGGGCTCTGTGATTTGGGGTGGGAGGTGGGATTGCCCTCTGGTTGTAACCCCAGGCGAGGAAACTAGCATTTGTTGAGCAACTACTACGGGCCAGGACCTGGGCCGGGCGGGCTAAGTCGGGGGTTTGTTTGACCCTCACTGCAGCCCTGCAAGGGAAAGCTTGTCCTCATCCGTCAGGTGTGGGTGCTGAGGTCCAGCCCCCAGGGATGACCTCCTTGGCCAGTCAGTGAGTGACAGAGCCAGGGCAGTGCCCCAGTAGGTGGTCTGGCAGGGAGACAGGACAGGGGTGGGCCATGTGCCAGTCAGAACTTGGCCTGTGCTCGCCAGAGACCAGCCTGTGTGAGTCCGGGAAAGGCAGCAACCGTCTGGTCTTTGAGCTGCACCCTAAAACCCCAGCAGGCAGGAGGCCTCCCAAACCCTGGGCCAGCGCACAGGGCAGCGAGCTCCCCAAGCTGGCCACACCCTGCTGAGGGCTCAGGGTTGTAGAGACACTGAAAGGCAGGCCAGGGCCAGGAGGCTCGCCTTCTGCGGGAGGGACAGCGCGTCCCGTCATGGTGGACTTCGGCCTTGAAAAGACAGCTTGGTGGCCTCTGCTCAGGCAGCCCCCACGGTTACCCCGCAAAGCCCAGACACACACCCCACACACATAGGAGGCAAAGGCCACCCCGCAGAGCCCAGACGCACACCCTACACACATAGGAGGCAAAGGCCACCCCGCAGAGCCCAGACGCACACCCCACGCACATAGGAGGCAGAGGCCACCCCGCAGAGCCCAGACGCACACCCCACGCACACAGGAGGCAGAGGCCACCCCGCAGAGCCCAGGGGGCACACCCCACGCACAAGGGAGGGGGGAGGGCACCCCCGAAGAGCCCATACGCACATAGGGATGCAGGAGGCCAACCCCGAGGAGCCGAGACGCTCACAGGGAGGTAGGAGGCCACCCCCGCATGGGGAAGCCACCCCGCAGAGCCCAGACGCACACCCCACGCACTTAGGAGGCAGAGGCCACCCCGCAGAGCCCAGACGCACACCCCCATGCACACAGGAGGCAGAGGCCACCCCGCAGAGCCCAGACGCACAACCCACGCACACAGGAGGCAGAGGCCACCCCGCAGAACCCAGACGCACACCCCACGCACACAGGAGGCAGAGGCCACCCCGCAGAGCCCAGACGCACACAGGAGGCAGAGGCCACCCCGCAGAGCCCAGGCGCACACAGGAGGCAGAGGCCACCCCGCAGAGCCCAGGCGCACACAGGAGGCAGAGGCCACCCCGCAGAGCCCAGGCGCACACAGGAGGCAGAAGCCACCCCGCAGAGCCCAGACGCACACCCCACGCACTGGAGGCAAAGTCGGCTTCCTCCTCTCCCTGCACAGCTCTCGTCACAAGTTGAAGTTCAAAGGGAAGGCACCGGGAACTTGGTCTAAGTAGTGTCAGGACTCTGAGCAACTGGGGTAGGCATTCACTTAGTCACCACTCCCACACTCATGCCAGACTCCTTGCAGAGGCCCAAAGGCAGCTGCAGGAGTCAGGTACCACAGACGGATGGACAGACAGAATGAACTGGGGGCCTCGGGAAAGGCCTCGGGCCAGGCGCCCAGGGGAAGCTAAGGCAGGCAGGCAGGGCATCGCGGTCATAAAATAGTGAGGAGTCCATGGCCCTTCGCTTCCCAGCAGCCAAGGAAAGAGGGAAGCCCAGGCGGGCACAGTTCCCACAAGATCAAAGCTGCCAGATGCTCGGAAGAAACCCAGATGGGAAGGCTCCGAGGCCCGGGAGCCAGGCTCCTCGTGTGCGGGCCACCTGCGCCCCGGCGACCTGGCTCCGCCGGCCCCTCCTGCGGGCCTGGGGAGGATCACTCTCACCACGACAGGTCCTGTGACCTCAGTTGTGCCACAGCCACTCCAGCTCCTTTGAATTTGCAAAAGGGAAAAAAGCCCTAGACAAGCTTCAAGTGGACACAAACCAGATGCCTGTGGCGTCTCGTTCAGTGAGAACAGATGTTGGGCCCGGCCTCATTGCGGTGATGGATGGTGCGCGCTCTGCAAACCCCGGGCTCAGGGCCACAGGCCGGCGTGCTGGGGTGCGTGTGGGAGCCCCCGCGAGCGGCAGCCTGGGTTCGGCGCCTGAGCCAGGCAGGGCCAGGCTTTAGGAACCTGGCCGGGTGTTAAATACCAGCCAGGCCCATCGGCACTGGCCCCCAGGAGTAGGGGGACCCTGTTGGTAGTACCTTTACCCAAGCCCACCCTCTGCAGTCTGCAAACATCGCCCTGTCCACCATCATCATGATGGGTGTTCACCAGCAACCCCCGGAAAGGATGCCATTCTCCCATTTTACAGATGGGTAACTTGAGGCTCAGCGAAGCCCCACAGCTGGAGGGTCTCAGAGCCAGACTGGAACTCAGGGCTCCTGTCTCAGGAGACCCCCCTGGGTGGGGAGAGGAGGTGGCTTCTGTCCGAGGAGACGAAGCAGCTCTGTCTCTTTCCCTCCGCAGAGACGTGTGCCGTCAACAATGGAGGCTGCGACCGGACGTGCAAGGACACGGCCACGGGCGTGCGGTGCAGCTGCCCTGTGGGATTCACCCTGCAGCCCGACGGGAAGACGTGCAAAGGTCAGCCCGGAGCCGTGAGCAGTGCCCGCCTCGCTCTCGTCACGGCAGGCAGGCGAGCAGGGCTGCGCCTGCGATGCCAGCCGGTGGGGTGGGCATGGGACAGGAAGCTGAGCTGTTGTCCGCATGTCGGGGGGAGGGGCTGAGCAGAGGGAGGCTCGGCACCCGCGCCCCCACGGCGTCCCAGGGAATGCTGGTTCCACCGCGCTCCTCCAGGTCCCGGGGCACAAAAACTAGGCTCTCTTAGCAGAACTGGGCTTCACCGTTGGGTGACAGGTGCCTTCCTGGCCTCGTGATTCGTGTGGTTCCCAAGGGGCCGGGCTGGCGCGTTTCCTCACCCCCACGGCTGTGACCGCGTGGCGCAGGGCGACGCGGGAAGCAGGGTCTGCTCATCCCTGATGGGATTGTCTGCTCATCCCTGTTAAAAAGTAAGGACTCTGTGTCCTTGTCACTGGAGGAGTGAAGTGGGGGAGGGGGGTCTCAGCTGAGGGTGCAAAGGACCTGTCTGCGGCTGGAACAGGAGGAGCCGGGGGCTGAGGACCCTGAGCTTGGAGGCACGCGGCCGCTGCTCAGCCCCACCGCCCGGAGGCAGGAAGTGCCGCTCCCTCAGTCCCAGACGGGTTTTCTGGGCCCCTCCTGCGGGCAGGAGCTGGGGGACGGGATGAAGCAGTCTGTTCCTGAGGTCTTCTGTCGAGTGCAGAAGACAGATGTTCATGTTTCACAATCACGGGGATCAGTGTGAACCAGCCTGCTCGGGGCTGGACCGAGAAGTCCAGCTTGGCGGGAGCTGGAGGCCAGGCGGAGGGGCCGGACCTGGGCATGAGCAGGCGGAGGGCCAGGGAGAGGCACGGTCGGGGCAGCACCTCCAAGGGCATGGGGCTGCCGCGGGGCCTGGGCTTCCAGGTCCCAGAGGCAGGCAGTACCCAGGTCTGGGGAGGGGCCGGGAGGCCAGATGGTGCAGGGCCTGTGGGCCAGGGAAGGGGTTGGCCCTTCATCCTTTGAGCCTTGGTGAGGCCCCAAAGCTACTGGGCAGGGGCAGCCGAGGCCAGGTTTTCCCTGGGGGAGGGTCCCTGGCCGTTGCTGGTCTCTGGGCAGCTGCCACCTTCACCCAGGCTCCAGGGACACTGGCTTGGGCCCGGAGCGTGAAGGTGAAGAGGGGTCTGGATGCTGTCTGATGCATTAGGACTTAGGGTTCATGGACTAGTCTAGAATGCGGGATAAGGACATCCTAACGTCTTCATGGCAGGGACCCTGGAAACCAAACGTTGACCCCAGGCCCCAGGGTTTGGTGCTGTAGAGCCTCGGCTCGCAGCCGAGTCCCAGGGCTCCGCTCCTCAGGCAGCGTGTACATCCTGGTGTTGGCCGGACCTGGAGGGCGTGTCAGAGGACCGGCCTCAAAGGGGCCGTGTCTTCCAGAACCAGAAAGGTCGTTGTCAAGCTAATGGCTGGAGGTCAGGTAGCAGAGGCCTCAGGAAATCCAGAGGGATCACAAGGGCAGGTGGAGGCCGGGTGGGAAAGGGGGTTCTAGAGGACTCGCCCCAAGCCCTCGCTTTGTTTCAAGGGAGTAGGCAGTGCCCAGGTCCGGTCTCAAGGCTGCACCCATGACCTTGGGAAGGGTGTCCTGCTAGCAGGTCCTTCCGAGAGGAGGGCGTCTGGGGCCTCCACTTCTTGAGCTGGAGCCCGGGTTTCCTCAGGCACCAGCCACTCTTCCCAGCACCTTCCAGAACAGAGAACCCCACCCACCGCCTGTTCCTCTCCTCCCTCTCCTGCCTCTGCCCCTCCACCCAGCCCACTCCCCCAGCTCCTCCCTCTGCTCCCACCCGAAAGCCCTCACCCGCATGCCTCTGGGTGGCCAGGCTGCGTCCTCCCCCTCCCACACACAGAGTGCTGACCCTCGAACACTGACCATTTGAATGTTCCAGCAGATGGCTCGAGACGCCGCCCTCCTCTCAGCCCCCCAACTCCCTCGTTTCCTCACTCACCCATCCATCCAGTGAGCACCCCTGGGTGTCACTGTGCCAGCCTGTGCCAGGCCCTGAGCTCCCGACGGGCCTGATACCCACGCCCCGGCCCCTGTGCTTGAGGCCCTTCCATAGCCCTGAGGGCAGGCCCAGTGACAAGGGAGCAGCTAACTGAGAGAAGGTCAGAGAAGGCTTCCGGGTCAGTGTTCCCAGGGGCAGGCTGGGTGGGGGCTGCCCAGACAGGAGCCTGGGGCAGAGAGAGCAGGCAAGGGGGCCGGGCCCGGCCTGCAACGGGACTGGCCTTTCCTCTGGGACAGCGGGAGGTCACAGAAGACCCGTGGACAGGAAGGGGACTCTGGCCGCCGGGCGAGGGCTGGTGGGAGCACAGTGGAGAAGGAGGGGAGTCTAGAGGGGCAGGAAGTGAGAAGAGGAGCTGCCCTCCGAGCCCCCCCCCCCCACATGCCCCACGTCAGAATGAAGGTAGAGGAGCCATCTTTGCCCAGGGCTCCCACAGTGTGTCACGGCTGCAGCTGGGGGTTGCTTCCCAGGTGGTGACCCCAGCAGCCTGCTGCACCGGCCTGGCCTGAGCAAACATGCCTCCTGCCGCCTGTCTGGTTGCTATGACAGCCCTTAGCCGACAGGTCCAGATGGGGAGGGATGGCACCGCGGCTGCAGGGGCCTGAGGCGTCCCTGAAGGCAGTCCCACGTGCAGGGTCAGTCTCACCAGCGACACTGGGAGCCCGAGGCCCAGGGAGGTGCCTTTCCCTGCCCAGGTCACACAGCCGGCTGGGGCAGGGCTGAGGCGGGCCTTCGCTCTGCGAGAAGCTTCCAGTTAGAGATCCCCATCTTCCCATAATCCCCAGGGGAGGCAACAGTGGCGATGCCGGGGCCTCTGCCTGGGCAGGCCTCGCCGACTTCTCGTCTGCCTTCTCGAGGCTGCGGGGAAAGCGAGAGCAGCATGGCGAGGGGCGGGATGGGACCAGTCTCCTGCCTGGGACTCCGGCACCTGGCGCAGAGTGACCTTGCTCCCAGGGAGGTGCCTGTGGCACGGGACGGGGGCGTGCGGCCTCGGCTCAGGTCAGGCCCAGTGGGCGCTGCAACCTGAGTGGGCAGCCCTGCTGAGAGGGGCCAGAGGCCCAGGCGGAGCGCCCTTTCTGTGCTGCTTCCTGTGTACCCGTCCTGGAGGTCAGCTCTTCCTTCTCTAACTACCTGCTGGGTCCTGTCCGGAGGGGTGACCACCTGGGGGCTGAGGGCCGGCCCACGGGGAGCACCTCAGAGGCAGGGTCTCTTGACCGTCTGGCAGCTGGCCAGAGCCTAGAGCAAAGCTGGCAGGGCAGGGAGCTCAGGCTGCGGCAGCCCACAGGCCGCGTGGGAGGGAGACGGCTGCCATCACCCCAGGTGCCGGCGGAGGCCTCCTCCGCGGGACGCTCGGACTGAGGGTGAGGCGTGGGGCCGGGCCACGCTCGTCAAGTGCTGAGTGAAGAACGGCTCCGACCAACAGGCCGGCATCGGGGTGGGCAAGCAGGAAGAGGCAGACTGAGCGTCTGCCTGCAGCGCCTCCACCAGCGGGCACTGCGAGTCCACTGAGCGCTGACCCGTGTCACTCTCTTACCCTCGAGGTGCTTCCGATCCTGGTCTCACAGACCGAGAGTCAAGGTCACAGCCGTGGGAAGGCAGCCGCCTGCCCCAGGCCTCACTGCCCTGCAGCTGCCCTCTCAGGTGGTGAGAGGACACAGGGCCCTCGGCCTCCCGTTGTCTTGCCCGACAGCACCCGATGCCACGTCCGGGGGAAGTGGTGTCACCATCCTCCTGACCCCCTGCTGAGCTGGGACCCCCCCATCCTTATGTTCAGTGCAGAAACTGAGGCCAGCCCTGGGCAGTGGGCACAGCAGGTAGGGAAGGGCGGTGCTGGGCCGTCACCCCCACTTGTAGCCCATGCTCCTCGCCCCGCGCTTGGCTCCACAGACATCAACGAGTGCCTGGCCAACAACGGGGGCTGCGACCACTCCTGCCGCAACACCGTGGGCAGCTTCGAGTGCGGCTGCCGCAAGGGCTACAAGCTGCTGACCGACGAGCGGACGTGCCAAGGTGAGCCTTCTCGGTGCCAGGGCGTGCCGTCCACCCGGCCCCTTCCCCTCCCGCTGTCCCGGCTCTGGGAGAGGAGGCGAGTGCGGGGTGGGGTGGTCCACCTGCCGGCTGTCCCGGCTCTGGGAGAAACAGGTCGAGTATTGGGGTCCTTAGCATGTGCGCCTGCCCTCCCCGCCTCCCTGTCCTTTATGACTCCAGGGCCCAGGGAGAGAGCAGCAGGGGTCCCAGGGGGCACAGCCCGTGGGTAGCAGAGATTATCAGCTGTGTCCCCTCCCCTCCTCCCATGGCCTCAGCGGTGGAGTGCTGCCACCTGGTGGAAGCAACAGCACACTGCAGGTGCTCTCCGCCGTCCTTTATAGGGTC
Organism: Myotis lucifugus; assembly: GCF_000147115.1. Classification (NCBI taxonomy): domain Eukaryota; kingdom Metazoa; phylum Chordata; class Mammalia; order Chiroptera; family Vespertilionidae; genus Myotis; species Myotis lucifugus. The sequence continues at coordinate 9,486 of NW_005872654.1, read as the reverse complement.
CCGGCACCTGCTAGGAGCAGGGTAATGGGAGGAGAAATCTGGGCAGAAGCCAAGAATCAGAGCGCGGGATAAGTCCAGCCGACATCCCGGTTCAGAAGGAGCCCAGGGCGTGAGCAGTGGGGAGAGTGGTCGGAGGGCTTCCTGAGGTGGGGCGCGGGCGAAATGCTTGAAAAAGGCATTTTCCAGGGGGAGCCAGGGCGGTAAACCCACCCAGGAAGTGGCACTGCTGGGCTGAGGGAGCTTGGGGACCACAGCGGGAGCTCTGTGGGGCTGGACGAGGCCACTGAGAATACAGGGGTGCCCTGGGGGCCAGCTTTGGGAGGGGGTGCTGAGGGCCGGGCCAGGGAAGCCTGCCACAAGTACTGTTACGGTTTAGTTATTTCGTGTCCACAGGGTTCCAGTAGCTCAGCCACGCATGGCCGAGTCTGGCTGTGGGGCTTGCAGCTTCTGCCCGTGATTGCCGCTCAGAGCCTGGCTCCGAGGCAGCTCGAGGCCCTGAGGGTGCGGAGGGCCCAGGGCCAGCCCATCCAGGGGCTCAGCACAACCCAGGGCCAGGCTCCCTCTCAGGGCACAAGGGTGTGCTGGGAGCTCAGCATCTGTCCAGGCCCCAATCATGGCACTCTGCACTCGACTTTGTTTCTCCCTCTGCCCTGTGGGGGCTGAAAGGGGCCCCTGACTTGCATCCCCAGCTGCCCTGTGAGAGAGGCGGGAGCTGCCAAGGTGGAAGAGGAGGCGGCCACGTGTCTGCTTCTGGTCTCTGGCCGTGTCTTCTCCAGCCTCTTCCAGACTCATCTCTAAGGCCTGGGGCTCTGGCCATGCCCCACCCCTGCCCCCGCACTACCCAGGGCTCCCCAGCTCCAGCAGGGAGGGGTCTAAGCGCCTTTGCTTGGACTCAGGGCCCTGGGGATGGGGACCCCAGACACCTCCCCAGCCCCCCTGAGCTCCTCACAATCCCTGGGCGCCCTGTGCTGCCACCTCCCGCCTTTGCCTGCAGCTCCCTCCCGCACCCTAACTCCTTCATTGCAAACTAGCCCAGGAGCCACAGCATCAGCTCTCCCCGGACCCCCACCCAGAAGGGATCACAGCCTCCTTTGAGCGCCCACAGCACGTGTTATTGCAAACACACACGTATTCTGAACACGCGTGCAGTCACATGAGCTAACGTGCTCAGAGAATGAGCTCCCTCTGCAGGGCCCATGGAGAAGCAGGCGCCATCACCTGTCCCGCAGGAGCTGTTCTTCTCCGAATTCTCGGCAGCTCAGACCTGTCTCCTGTGGGCATGTGGCTTATTCCATCTCCAGCAGCAAGCACTCTTCCTTTTCACCCCGGCTGCCAGGAAACTCAGAGTCAGGTTTCACATGCTGTCCAGGCCCTTACTCCCCTCATGGGCAGCATATCTCCCCCTGCTCCTGTCTGTCTGCTGTTTCCCTTGTTTCCTGAAGAGGCATGTGGGGTGATGGGAAAACATACTTTGGTCAGCAACCAGGAGGCCTGGCTTCATGCCCCAGTTCAGCTGCGTCCTTAGCCCCTGTCAGTTTCCTGCAGGGGTGGGTTAAAGACCAATCCGGCCGGTGTGGCTCAGTGATTGAGCATTGCCCTATGAACCAGGAGGTCACAGTTCGATTCCCAGTCAGGCACATGCCTGGGTTGTGGGTTCAATCCCCACTGGGGGGCGTGCAGGAGGCAGCCAGTCAATGATTCTCTCTCGTCGTTGAGATTTCTCTCTCTCTTTCTCCCTTCCTCTCTGAAATCAATAAAAATATATTAAAAAAATTAAAATCCAATCCTAATCACAGTTAACTGTGGGGTATTAAAACGGCAGAAATTCATAATAACCCTTCCATTCAAGATATTCCCACCTTGCCCACCTCCAGAGAAGACACGAGGTGGCTCCTGGAAGCACAGGCAGTGGAGACAAAGGAAAGCCAGGCAGCGACAGGAAGCCGGTGGGCTGTGCACTGAGCCGGCCCCGGGGCAGGCGTGCCCCTCCACCCACCTGACACGCCTCCCCAAACTCTCTCCCTGTGGCCACGCAGACGTTGACGAGTGCTCCTTCGCGCGGACCTGCGACCACATCTGTGTCAACTCCCCAGGCAGCTTCCAGTGTGTGTGCCACCGCGGCTACACGCTCTACGGGACAACCCACTGCGGAGGTCTGCAGCCCGCCCTCCAAGGCCACCTCCCCCCGAGGCACGCGCCGGCCGCACGGCCCCCTGCACCGCACCCCACACCCTCCCCCTCACCCTCACCCTGACCAGCCTGGGGGGCTAAGGGAGGCTGGGGACTGGTGGGCAGAGGGGCTCAGCCAAAGGAAAGGCAGGAGGATAGGGGGGGCAGCAAGTACCCACTGGGTGCTAAGCCTTGGCCAGGTTGTGGGCAAGGAAACAGCTACAGGGAACTCCCGTCTGGAGGAGGGTGGTCGCCACAGAGAATCCCGTGGGCAGTTCATTCAGTGGGAGAGGTGGCGACAGAGAAGGGCAGAGCAGGAGGCGGTAAGGGATCCTAAAGGAGGAGTGGTCGGGTCAAGGTGAGGGGGAGCCTGTCAGAGGGGTCAGCCTGTGCAAAGGCCCTGAGGCAGAGTGACCCAGAGGCAGCCAGGGAGGCCAGAGCCCCGTGAGCATGGCGGGAGGTGCAGGTGGGATATGGGGCTTCATGAGCCTGGAGGGGACTTGGGCTCTATTCCCTGTGAGAAGAGAAACCGCTGGAAGCTTTACTCAGGACTGGGACATGGCCAAGTTCATGTACCGAGACTGCTCTGGCTGCCATGTGTTTAGGAGAGTGGGACCCGGGCACCAGTGTGGAGACGGCTCCAGACATGGGAGCCAGAGCTGCCGGAGCTGCCGGAGCTCGGGCAGGGCGGGAGGGGCGCAGAGGAGGCACAGACTTGGGACTGGCAGGTGTGTGCACACGCGTCCCCTGTGGTCCTGGGTGTCTCTTCCCTCCCTGTGCCTGGGGCAGCCGTGAGGGCTCGCTGGGTGGGGCAGGGAAGTGATCGGGCACAGCTGGTGCTGGGGGTGGCACCTGGGGTAGGCTGCAGGGACTCCCCAAAACCTGGGCACCAGCTTCCCTGGGCCGGCCGTTCCCCAAATGTGGGCGGCCGGGTGCTCACAGTCGTGCACCCAGTGTGAATGCAGTCTAGCCCTCCCCCACGACGGGAGCTTTTGGCCTTTGGCGGTCCGAGGAGGAAGGGCTCAGAGGTGACAGGAGGCGGGGCTGGGAAGGGCCTGTCCCAAGTCCCACGGTGAGAAGAGGCCGCAAGGTCCCTGGGCCAGTGCTCCTCCTGCCCCACGACCTGATGGGAACTTTAATTTTGTGCCACTGCTCTGCCGGGCCCCCGTCTGAGCAAGAGGGGTGTGTCAGTGTGTGTGGGAGTCTTGTGTGTGCTCACGTGTGTGTGTTCACGGGTGTGTGCATGCTTGGATGTGTGATGTGTGCAGCCCCGTATCTGCACAGTGAGTGTCAGGCTAGGGTCAGGGGATTCCCAGCCCTCCTGCCCCGAGGGCGTGGCCTGGGCTGACCAGTCCTGCCCCTCCTGCCCTTACCCTCTGCCCTCCCCCCGCCTGTGCTGCAGACGTGGACGAGTGCAGCATGAGCAACGGGAGCTGCGACCAGGGCTGCGTCAACACCAAGGCAGCTTCGAGTGCGTCTGCCCCCCGGGGAGGCGACTCCACTGGAACCCGGAAGGACTGCGTGGGTGAGTGCCCTGGGGCAGGTGCCCTGGGGTGGGCATCGCTGGGACCCACCCTCTGTTCCGTGCCTGGTGGGCAGGGAGGGGCAGTGGCTTCTGCAGGCAGGTGCTGGGCAGGAGCCTCTGCTGCTGGCCCCTGGCTGACAAGAATGAGGCCTACAGAAGCGAGGGGACGTGGTGGCGGAGCACCAGGAGTCAGCTGAGCACAGACAGACCTGGGGGGTGGGGTCCTGGGCTCAGCATGTACAGCACAGCATGTGCAGTGGGCTCAGGAGGAGCTGGAGGCTCAGAGGAAGGGAGTGGAGGCCTTGGCTCCCCCTTGTCCTGCCAAGGAGCTGGTGGGGGTGGGGGTTCCGGGTGCAGCAGCAGCAGAGCCTGGGTGGGGAGCACAGGGGAGCATCCGGGTCTCTCCAGACCCACCCCTGCCCAGGCTGCCAGCCCCTCAGCGTGAGGCAGGCCTCCTAGAGCGAGGGATCCTCCGCCCTCTGCTGGTGCTCGGGGTCTGGACAGTCCCCCACACTCACTGGCTGCACAAGCACATACTGACTGCCCACCCTGTGCCGGGCCTGCTCTGGGTGCGGGGACTGCCCAGGGCAGCCAGCGAGCCTTGTAGCCCCGAGTCCTGTCTGCTCTGAGCCCGCTGGGACTCCTCCCAGAAGCAAAGCCCCAGCTCTCTGCATGGCCAGAGGCCGCTGCAGCCTGGCCTGGTGGCCGTCCCCTCACCTCCTTGCCCCACGTCACCCACTGAGCTCCTGGATGTGGTCCTCCCCCGAGCACAGGGGGGGCACACACTCCTGTGACTGGAGGCTCCTTACTCTGAGCACAACCCGGACACCATCCGCCCCCCTCACCCTCCGCCCTCCCGGTACTTCCCCTTTCCTTTCCTCCACTGCACCCCCCCCCCCCCCCGCCCCGACCTCCAGACACAATGGCTGTTCCCACCCTCCCGGGCTGTGGCTGTCCTCACTGGAGTGTGTGTTCTGCACAGCGAGCAGGATTGGGGGGCTGTCTTGTTCCCTGCTGAACCCCAGCACTAGAGCAGAGCTAGCAGCTAGTCACTCGTAGTATCTTTTGAGAGAAGAACGCCATCACTCAATACTGGAAATCAGGAAGTCAGACCTATCACGCTGAGCGGAGCGCACTGGTCCTGCCGACGTGGGCGAAGGCGTGTTGGGCTGTGTGGTCAGGTCTCGGGAGCATGGCTGGTGCTGAGAAGCCTGCCCGCCGGGCACTGCCTTCCTGCCTGGGGCTGTGCCCACCAGTTCCTTGGGGTCCTGCTGGGGCTGGTGTTTACCGGAGCTACGGAGCCAACAGACTTTCTCTAGGACATGCCTCTTTCTTCCTCTTGGGTTTTGGATTTGTTTTTATTAACAGCTTTATTGAGAGACATGCAATTCACCCATTTAAAGTGTGTGATTCGAACCCTAGCCTGTTTGCTCAGTGGATAGAGCGTCACCCTGCAGACTGAAGGGTCCCAGGTTCAATTCCGGTCAAGGGCACATGCCCGGGTTGTGGGCTCAATCCCCAGTAGGGGTTGTGCAGGAGGCAGCCGATCAATGATTCTCTCTCATCGTTGCTGTTTCTCTCTCTCTCCTCCCTTTCTCTCTGAAATCAATAAAAATGTATTTAAATATAAATAAATAAAAATAAAGAGGGCCCTAGCTGGTTTGGCTCAGTGGATAGAGTGTCAGCCTGCAGACCAAAGGGTTCCGGATTCGATTCCAGTCAAGGGCACGTACCTTGGTTGCAGGCTCCTCCCCAGCCTGGGGATTCCTGGTCGGGACTTGTGCAGGAGGCAACCAATCGCTGTGTTTCTCTCACATCGATGTGTCTCTCTGTCTTTCCCTCTCTCTTCCATTCTCCCTAAAAAAATCAATGGAAAAATATCCTTGGACGAGTATTAACAAAATAAATACATAAATAAACAAACAAGTAAAATGCTTTAAAAATAATAAAGTGTGTGAGTCGGTGGTTTGCAGCACAGTCACAGCTGTGCAACCCCTGTCAGTTCTAGAGCGTTTTCATTCCAAAAAGAAACCCAGCCCATAGCCGTCACTCCCCGTCTCCCTCCGGCCCAGGCCCAGGCGGCCAGTCAGTGTCTGCAGGGTTCGCTGACGTCGGAGCTGCCAGGGCCTCGGTCCTTTTTTTTTTTTTTAAATCCTCCCTCAAGGAGTGAGGATATTTTTTCCATTGATATTTTTCAGAGTGGAAGGGAGTGGGGAGGGGAAGAGACAGAGGAAAACATCCATGTGAGAGAGACCCATCCATTGGTTGTCGTCCACTTGGGACTCGACCAGGAACGGGGATTGAACCTGCCACCCAAGCACACGCCCTTGACAGGGAACGAACCTGAGAGCCTCCAGTCCTCAGGCTGATGCGCTCACGACTGAGCCGTGCGGCCAAGGCCCTCATTCCCTGTGCTGCCGAACGCTGCCCAGCGTACGCTGGCCGCGCTGTGTGTCCTCGTCAGCCGTGCACGGTGCGCTGCCCGCTAGGGATCGAGCCCGAATCCTGGGCCTGTGGACTCTGCCGTCTCCCGGCCCCTTCCCACCGAGACGGTCTGGCCCTGGGACAGGTGAGGGGGAGTCCCCCTCAGAAAGCCCCTTCCGTGGCCCCTCACACCTCTCTTGTCTTCCTTCTCAGACACAGGCGGGTGCCTTTCTCCGGCCAAGGCCTTCCCCCGGGCCCAGCTGTGGTGCAGCAAGGCGGGCGGGGTGGAGAGCTGCTCCCTCGCCTGCCCGGCCCACACGCACTTTGTGCCAGGTAACCCAGGCCGTCCCGGGATGGGCTGGGTGGGGGCTCCTTCCCCGGTCCAGCCCCCGCTCCTGCTGCTCCCCAGGAAGGAGCCTGAGGGGGGTGAGGCCCAGCCCTGCTCACAGAGTGGCCCTGGGCAGCTGCCTGGTCTCCACGGGCCACAGTGTCCCTCCGCTCCGCGTACCCTGTAGTCTCGTCGCAGAAAGGAATTGACACAGGCTAGGCCCTGACCTTCATCTCGTTCCCTTGCCCCTCGGAGGCCCGGGGGACCTGGGGCGCTGGAAGAGGGTGCCGGGTGCGCCTCACCACCCACCTCTCCGCAGACTCAGAAAACAGCTACAGTCTGAGCTGCGGGGTCCCCAGCCTCCAGGGCAGGACGCCGCAGAAGCGCAACGGCACCAGCTCCAGCACCGGGCCCAGCTGCGCAGGTAGCCTGGCCTGGCCGTGCGCCCCCCCGGGTGCTCCATGGTAGGGGGGGAGGGGTGGGCACGGCCCAGAGGGGAGCTTCCTGGGTGTTGGGAGCCAGCAGGCCGCGGGCTGGGACCACGGAAGGACTCCTCTGACCCCGAGGCGCCTGGACCCCAGCACAGAGTGGCTCGTTGACCCTGAGGTGCTGAATTTAGGGTGTGGGTTTCAGGGCCGCGAGTCCTACCCGCTGGAGCCATTAAGTTCTAAAAGCTCCTGAGTCAGCGCTGCCAGGGAAGACCCTGCCCCCAAGTGCCAGCGTGGCCCAGGCAGCTGCCACCCGGCAGGAGCAGGCTGTGTCCCCCGCCTGTCCCGTCCAGGCTGCGGACTCAGTGGCATGGCCTTTGCGTGTGTCTAACCCACGACGTGACTCTCAGCACCTGTGACTGCTGCTGCCTTAGTCCAGGGGCTCTGGTCTGCTCCTCCAAGGAAGCAGTGGTCAGGCATCTGAGACTTCCACCCTCCCTCCCGGCTGCCCTCTCTCCTCTCCCGCTTCCCTGAACACCCAGGCCACGGGAGCTGGCTCTGGGGTGGGGGTTAGGGTGCGGGCCTTCCTTCCTCCACAGAAGATTCTGGCTGGAAGGCCCTGGCTCCAGCCTGCCCCCACCACCCGCACTTCACCTTTCTCGGGCCTCACAGGGAGAGCAGTGAGGCAGCGGAGGGCCCCTCCCCCTGGCAGCCCCTCACACCCAGGCACTCCCTCTGCAGCCCCGGCCCCACCACCTCCTGCCCACAGGAGAGGCCACCACCTGGGGGACTTTGGTTTCCCCAGGTGCCCCCGCCACCCCCATCAGGCAGAAGGCGCGCTTCAAGATCCGAGATGCCAAGTGCCACCTCCGGCCCCGCAGCCGGGAGCCAGCCAAGGAGGCCCCAAGGCAGCTGCTGCTGGGTGAGTGGGCCACCCGGTACCAGCCCACACAGGGCGGGGTTACCGTGCCTGGGAGCTGGGAGCCAGGGCGGGGGCTGCTGAAAGCTACCCCTTGGCCCTCAGCCCAGCGGCCACACCTGCGCACTGTAGACCACGATGGGGTCCCTGGGAAGGTGGCCAGCAGGAAGTGGGACCATCGTCGCTGCCTCACCGGGGGTCAGTGAGCCCCCAGAGCAAGGGCTTTCTGCCTGGCTGTCCAGTGGCAGGAATCACGGGGCTCGCTCAGCAATGCGTTCCTCAGTGAGGGCGGCCCAGGAGGAGGTCCAGTGGAGACTAGCGGGGAAGCCTGGTGAGAGGGACCGGGAGGGAGGCAGCTCCGCTCTGCCTCCATGAAGATCGCCGAGCCCCTCAGGCTTGCTCCCCGCCCTGAGCGGAGCCGCCTGGTGCAGCTGCACTGGGATGTGCAGGAGGCGTCTCCGGGGATGGGCTCCGAGGGCCGGCAGAGCCGGCTCAGCCACCAGCCCCTCTGGCACCTAGAGCCAGCCCTGGCCTCCAGCCTCAGCTCCCCGTGTGCACCTGGGACCATGAGGCCATTGTGTGCACGGCTGGGTAGGACCTGCTCCCTGCCTGTGCCACTTGGCCACAGCGGCCCCTGCCTTGTCCAGAAAACAGCCACGTGACCTTTGTGACCCTCAAGTGTGACTCCTCCAAGAAGAGGCGCCGTGGCCGGAAGTCCCCATCCAAAGAGGTGACCCACATCACAGCAGAGTTTGAGGTGGAGACAAAGGAAGAGGCCTCAGGTGGGTGAGGGGTCCCCCGGGCTGTGGAGGGCGTCAGGGAGGCCCGCACACGGGGGGGTGGCAAGATCTGTGGGCATGGCGCTGGCTCCCAGCCCAGCCACAGCTGCTGGAGGTCGAGGCCAGCCTGGCAGGCGAGGACTGGCAGAGGAACTGCCCGGAGCCAGGATGGCAGAGGAGTCCCAGAGCCATGAGAGGAGCAGGGCTCAGGGCCCAGGGACAGCCACACGCCTCTCCACCCTCCCCGCCCTCACGGGGGCCTGGAGGGCTAACCCGCAGCCTTCCCAGAACAGACCAGCCAAAGGCCTGTCTTCCCGGGCTCCCCGGGCTGGTAATTCTGGCTCATGTTTCGTACCAACACCTTCCTCTTGGCTGTGAGTGAGTGGTGAGCGGTGAGAGGAGTTGAGATCTGTCAGCACATGTGGCTGTGTGTGCCCAGCCCCTGGACACTGGAATGCGGGGACCAGACCAGGGCCCCCCCACTGGTGGCACTTCCAGCCTCGGGGAGGCAGAGGTGCACACAGCCCACCCCGTGCTGGGGAGACGCGAGGTGGAGGGCGTGAGAACCAACGGGCACCTGAAGTCCGCCCCCGGGCGGCCCAGGAAGTCCTCCCAGAGGTGCCATGGGACTCGGGGCTTGAAATGAAAGTTCTCCCAAGGGAGAGGGGCCGGGATGGCATCCAGGCAGAGCAGTAGAACAGGCCAAGGCACAGGTCAGAGAGCAAGATGTGTCCAGAACACCGTGTGGCAGGCAGGGCGTCTGAAGCGGAGTTCGCCGCGGGAACCACGCCAGGAGGGGCCCTGGGTGCGAGGCCAGGGAGCTGGGCCTGTTCCTGGGGACGGTGGCAGGATGTTTGAGTGGCAGCAGGAGCACCGTCAGTGGGTGTGCCCTGGGGAGGGGATGTGTGGCAGTG
>NW_005872653.1:34311-48210 GCF_000147115.1 Myotis lucifugus | reverse complement strand
CTTATGTAATACCCTTTGTAATACTTTTAGCGAAAAAAAAAAAAAAGAAATAAATTTTGAAAAACTTTCAAAAAAAAAAAAAGATAAATGTTGGTTGGTTAATGAATGAAAAATAAAGATAAATGTTACTTGACTGAAAACTGAACTTCTGTGGACAAAATTGGGTAAGGAGTAGCAACTGTCATAAATTAAATATTTGCATTATGCCAGTGATTGTGCTAGGTGTTGTTCACATTAACTTGATTAGTCCTCCTCAGAAGATTTTTATAAAAAAATTGTTATCCCCCCATTTTACAGGCAAGAGAACTTGGGCCCAGCAAGGTTTGATAATCTGCTGGGTCCGACTCCAATGAGTAGCTTGCCAAGAAGTATCCAGCAGCAGCTGACACCAATCTAAAGAGAGAAGAAGAAATTCTGAACCTTCCCCAAAGCTATTGTCTGGGCTTAGGATACCTGCTTACCTGAGAAATTGTGAGAAGAAAGGAAATACATATTGTAATTGGCCAGCCATTGCCAAAATGCCACAGCATTAGCCAAGCCAGCGCTTCCAAAATCAAGATCTGGATGAGGTGAAGGGAAAAGAACCCTAGGTTGGCACTGAACATGTTCATAGCCTCTAATGTCCTCCGCAGTTCTTGGAAATCTTCCACCAACTGGGCCTGTGAAATATTCAAGGAGGAAATTAGTTCTTTCAGGAGAAAGAAAGCTCAAATGATCATAATTACTAATATATTTTATCAACTTATTAATACCTTAATTTTATAAATAGAAATTTATTAGTATTAATACATTTAATAGGGAAGAATTAGAAACAAAAAACAATGAGCAAAAAAAATCCTTTGAAAAATGTTATGATAATTTTTTTTCTCTAGAAAGGAGAAGATGAGTAGTTGTTTGTCAACTGTCCTCAAGCTGCATGAAACTTAGAATTAATGTCTTTTTTTGAGGGGCAGTGGTGGTCAGTAAAGATATACAAAAGTCAGCCTGGTCAGCGTGGCTCAGTGGCTGAATGTTGACCTATAAACCAGGAAGTCACGGTTCAATTCTCAGTCAGGGCACAGGTGGGCTCCATCCCTGTGGGGGGCGTGCAGGAGGCAGCCCATCAATGATTCTCTCTCATCATGCTTCTATCTCTCCCTTCCTCTCTGAAATCAATAAAAATATATTTTTAAAAAAGATATACAAAAGTCTAACAGTTGTTTTTGAAACCATTGGGATTATTTCAGGTGTTGACTGATTTCTGGTTATGCTTTGGAGAACTTTGTTGTCTGTATGGATCTATGTTACCATAGATACTGGTACAGTTTACAAGTGATATTTTACAGTTTTAAAATAGTATTTTTATTGTTGACAGTATTACAGTTATCCCCCATTTCTGCCCCTTTGTCCCTTCCACCTGGCCCCTGCCCCACCTCCGGCCTTCACTTCACTGTTGTCTGTCCATAGGTTATGCATATATGCATATAAATTCTTTGGTTAATCTCTTCCTGCCCTCCCACCCTCCTTCCCTCTGAGATCTGTCAGTCTGTTACACTGTCAGTTGCTTATATGTTCAAAGGGCTGGTTCATAGACGATGATGAAGATAAACAGATATAGGTCACTTAGATTAGCTCAATGGATAAATTCCCTGTGAGCTGCTCAATAGATCCCCAGAAACAAGACAGATCTCTAGTGGCATTAGAGTGTCTGCTTGTTGGAAAGGTCCTGGTTTTGTGCACATGCACCGGGCATATGTGCATGTGTGTGTACGTACAATGCTAGCCTCCATTGTCACATCATACTAGAGAGCCAGTGCAAAGACTGGGCAGAAATATCTCTTAGCTTAATGACTATTATGGGGTTAAACCAGGCCTGTTGGGAAAGTGACCAGAGTATAAGAAAGAACAAGATTGTTCTGATGTAAGAAAGAAATTTGAAATAAAAACGAGCTAGGTGAAAGGGCGAGGGCTAGGCCCTCCTTCTTGCCCCAGGGTAAGGGCTATGCCCTCCATCTTGTCCCAGGGTAAGGGCTACGTCCTCCATCTTACCTTGGCCACGTGCTTGGCAAGAGGCTTCTTCCCGGAAGTCTAAGACTCTGCTAGCCACACCCAGGAACAAGACACCGACTTGCACCTGGCCAATCGGCAGAGCACAGTCCTTTCTCCTCCCCTTACTCCAACCCCTGCTATAAAACCCATCTCTACGCGGGGTTCTGTCTCTCAGCCACTTGGCTTGCCATTGTGTCTGTGAGTCTGGTGGACGGGGAGCTCAAGCTAGCTTGAAATTCAGACTCTTATGCTTTTGCATCGGACTGGCTGGCTCCCTGATGTTGGTTTCTTGGGGATCTTGAAATCTGGGCATAACACTAGGAACATAATTCTAGATGTCAAACAATTTCATTTAAAAATTCACTTGCCTGGGAAAAGTATGGATGGGTTCATCGATAAGGCCCTCATCAACCCTGGAATCTGCAGATAATTTTAATAGGTCATCTCTAGAGTGTCTCAGAGCTTGGTCATGTTTTCCAACCTATTTATTTACAGAGACAGGGTTGCCAAAGCCAAGAAGAGTGATTGGTCTGAAATCATCAGCAAGTCAGTGACAGATGCTGGATTTAAACGTATGCTTCCTGACACCCAGTTTTGTGCTTAAACACTAATTGTCTACATATATATCTCTGGGTAAATACAAGATAATCATTCATTGTCTAAAAGAGTGTTGATCTCTGGGGGTAACCCTACATTTTCTTTAGTTTTATATCTATCTGTACTTACATATGTATCTTCACATAGATGCACTAAAGAAAATTTATGGTAGATCGTTACCTCCAGAGACCAACACTCTTTTAAAAAATGAACACTTATAGCTCTTAGCCATTAGTGGGAGTTTCTTTTCCCTAGAGAATATTTTTGGGAAAAACAAGTTTTGCATTATCTTCCTCTTTTAACTCAGGGCCTCCTGCCCTAAGTGATATTGAGTTCATGATAATGATAGCATATAAAATTTATTGAGCATTTACTGTGTTCCCGACACTGGTCTAAGCATTTATTTATTTATTTATTTATTATTTATTTATTTATTTATTTTTTAAATGAAATGTTTATTGTTCAGATTATTACATTGGTTCCTCTTTTTTCCCACCATAACTCTCCTCAACCCAGTTCCCACCCCACCCTCCGGCTCACTCCTCACCCACTGTCCTCATCCATAGGTGCACGATTATTGTCTAATCTCTTCCCGCTCCCCCCACACCCCTCCTCCCCGCCAGGAATAGTCAGTCCATTCCCTTTCTATGTCCCTGATTCTATTACAATCACCAGTTCATACTTTTCATCAGATTATTTATTCACTTGATTTTTAGATTCACTTGTTGATAGATGTGTATTTGTTGTTCATAATTTGTATCTTTAAATTTTTTTTCTTCTTCCCTCTTCTTAAAGGATAACTTTCAGCATTTCATATAAAACTGGTTTGGTGGTGATGAACTCCTTTAGCTTTTTCTTATCTGTGAAGCTCTTTATCTGGCCTTCACTTCTGAATGATAGCTTTGCTGGATAAAGTAGTCTTGGTTGTAGGTTCTTGGTATTCATCACTTTGAATATTTCTTGCCACTCCCTTCTGGCCTGCAAAGTTTCTGTTGAGAAATCAGCTGACAGTCGTATGGGTACTCCCTTGTAAGTAACTGATTTTCTTTCTCTTGCTGCTTTTAGGATTCTCTCTTTGTCTTTTGCTCTTGGCATTTTAATTATGATGTGCCTTGGTGTGGTCCTCTTTGGATTCCTCTTGTTTGGGGTTCGCTGCGCTTCCTGGACTTGGAAGTTTATTCCTTTCACCAGGTGGGGGAAGTTTTCTGTCATTATTTCTTCAAATAGGTTTTCAATATCTTGCTCTCTCTCTTCTTCTGGCACCCCTATAATTTGGATGTTGGTATGCTTGAAGCTGTCCCAGAGGCTCCTTACACTATCTTCGTATTTTGGGATTCTTTTTTCATTTTGCTTTTCCGGTTGGGTGTTTTTTGCTTCTTCATATTTCAAATCTTTGACTTGATTCTTGCAACCCTCTGGTCTGCTGTTAGGAGTCTGTATAATATTCTTTATTTCAGTCAGTGTATGCTTAATTTCTAGTTGGTCCTTTATCACAACATCGAGGGTTTCACTAGATTTCTTGAAGATCTCACTACATTTATCAGCGGTCACACCAGTCTTCTTGAAGATCTCACTACATTTATCGGCGGTCTCACCAGTCTTTTCGAGGGCCTTATTAAATTTATCGGCGGCTTCTAGACAGTTCTTTAAAGACCTTAAAAGTGTGGTTTTGACCTGAATATCCAACAGTTAGCTTTCCTCCAATTCTGTCGTTTGTGTCCTGTTTCTTTGTCTCGGCATTTTTTATGCTTCGCTGTGTCGATAGAGTGCCTTTCTGTGCTAAGTATCCCAATTACCTGAGGTAGACACTCTTGGTGCACCCCCTTGTGGGCTTTGTGCACAGTCTTGCTGTAATTAAGCCTTGATTGTTGTAGTTATCACTGGGAGGAATTGACCTCCAGGCCAATTGGCTGTGAGAATCAGCTGTGTCTGCAGTGGGAGAACTTCTGTGCTGGAGACACCCCTCTGGGGCTAGACATGCTTCAATGGGGCTTTGGTGCTCACTGAGTCTGCCCCCTGAGTGTGTCTTTTATGGTTCCACTGATCTGCAAACTGGATGGTCCCACTCTGGCCTCTGGAATTCCTGGCTCCTGGATCTCTAGGGAGGTGCTAATCTAGCCTTTGCCTGAGGCTATCGAGCAAAAGTCTCCCTGCAGGGCTTGGGCGGGGCGGGTCCCATGGGATCAACAGGGCGGGATTAGCAATTATGGCTGCTCTCAGTCTTGCCCTCAGAGGCTCTGCTTCTCAGTGTCCGGGTAATCCCTGCAAGCCCCACGGAGAGAAAGCTGCCCTAGGGTTCTGAGCGATGCCAGACAGTCCCGCTTCTCCCGTATGAGTCTGGGTCCCTAGAGACTTGCCGGGAACTGGAGCTCAGAGCCAGAGACTCCCTCCCGATTGGAAACGACAACAGCGCCCTCAGCCTCCAGGGATCAACAGGGCAGGGCTAGAAGTTATGGCTGCTCTCATTCTTGCCCTCAGAGGCTCTGCTTCTCAGTGTCCCCGTAATCGCTGCAAGCCCCTCAGAGAGAAAGCTGCCCTAGGGTTCAGAAAAGAGTGACTTGGAGTCTCGGTACTTCAACACACCAGCTGTGGGACTTTCAGAAAGGAATTCATTTTCCCTGGATTATAATTTCCCCAAATCTCAAAAGGGCAGTAGTCAGAATATAGTCACATCTTTGATGCAACAGCTATTTATGTAGTTTCTATTATATGTCTGATTTTGTGCAGATGAGTCCTGAGGACATAAGCCACATAGACACAATTTCTTCTCTCATGGAACACAGTGTATCAGGGAGCATAGACATAGACATTAAACTAATAATTACAAGCAGTCACTGGCAAAAATTATATGTATAAATTACCTGGCATGGAGTAGGTGTTTAGAGACATGGAATTACTGTTTGGCACAGAACCAAAAATTCTATTCCTTTGTTTCACAGAGGTTTCAGAGTTCTGAGTGGGAGGAGAACATTGGAAATATGTGGCATCCACTTATTCACACTACTGCAGGTCCATCCAGGCATGATGGCTGGGTACTCACAGAAAATGATAAATTGAACCTGAAATATACCTTGGCCCCATCCCTCCACATATTCTTGAGGCCTGAGACATCACTCACGTTTTTGTTTCTCTCCTGGCTGGGCTCTCCTGGGGCAAGCTCTCCAATGAGCAGTGGCTTAAGGTACAATCGTGCAATGTCAAGCTCCAGGTGCATGGCTCTGAAGATATCCTGGAGACCAGAGGGAATTGTTAGAGGCTAGAAGAGACATTCTTATCTACAGATTTGTCCCCTTCCTGATCTCACCCTGTGCCCATCTTGAGAACCAGTACAGACTCTGTTGTAGAGAATTTGCATACAATTCCTGGCTGATGCTTCAAGTGGACTGAACAAAATTACCCTTGGAAATATTCTATGAAAGCTGGAGATCCACCTACTGAATGCACTGATTCACTAGGCAAGTCCAATGCAGCCAGATTTTCCCCAAGAATTGGAAGAGACCTCTATTTATTTTACTGAGAACCAGAAGAAATAGTGGCTTGAGTTTATGGGCCATCATAAATCTTTCAAGTCCAACATCATGCTTGGGGTTGAAGTTGCTTACACTAGCTAAGCCATGCAGCAATCAAGACTGGCTATGCAGATCATGTCTTCCATCCAAGTCTGCCACTGGGTTCTTAGCCAAGGACCAGAGGAATGGGGTTCTTGAATTAAGTTATTTAAAAACAAAAACAAAAACCACAAAGTTGATAATGGTTGTTTAAGAAAAATATGGAAGAAAGTGTGGGAGTATAGTCTTTGAGCTCTGGGTTATCTGGAGTAGCACACTCCTGGCTAAGTTTGTCACTGATCCTAAAAACATGAGGCAGTATCTGCAGGGGCTAGTGGCAGCCAGACCCAGAATTGAGTTGATCAATTCTACTTTTCCATCTCAGGTCCCTTGCTAAGAAAAGATTTCAATTGGCTATGAGAAGCAGCAGTGGTTCCTATATCATGCTTATATTTGGAAGTGAGAGACATCCTCTTCCTTTGGGGATTTAAAGTTTTGGAGGGAGGGAGATTTTCTAAGAGGAAGATGCTGGACTTTCTGCTATTATGGCTTTGGGGATGAGGGTGATTAAAAATGAAGAAATACAAACAAGGTTGTAACTTGAATACATGGAAACCATACACATTACTCTGAGTTATGTTGTTGCATAGTACTAATTAAGTAGACACAGGAGCAATCTTCCTATATATAAATCCTAGCTTTGCCACCTACTAGCTGTGTAGTTATGGACAAGTCTCTTGACCTAGTTTTACTTCTCTTTTCTCTAACATGAAGGTGATGATAATAGCTGCTCAAGTAAGAAGAGAATTATATGTAGTAAGTGAATTAATTAGAATATGGTTGGCAGATAGACAATTCTCAATATATGTTAGTTATCTTTCTTGTGTATCTCTAGTGATAAGAACTTACTATTTATCTTCTCTGCATGCAGCAATTCAGATATTTTATTCTGATACTCCAATTTCTAATGTGTTGTGATCTCTCAATTATTTTGCTAAATATGATAAATTCACCATCTTTAAATCATAGAGCAACTTTAGACATAGCCAAGAACTACATGCCCTACTTATAAAAAGGTGCTTATATAATGAATAAGGTTAATTGGAAATCTGCAATATCAACTCTTTGGATTTATTTCACCCAGATTCACTGATGTGAAAAGAGATTTGTATCTGCTAAAAGCAGTCCAGGCTCGACTGTCCATTCTGCTTCTGTACACCTCCTCTAACCCCCTTGGAAAATGCCAAACTATATGATTTGAAAGGTGTTTTTTATTGTCACATTCAATGATTCTGAAACTTAGCTCCCCTAACCATGAAGAGAATCATTTAGTGATTAAGAAGGTGATTAAAGTATTTCCTGATGATCCAGACTGAAAAATCATGGTCTGCTTGCTGTTTGGGAGCAGATTAGAATGCAAAGCATTCTGATTGATATAGATCAGAGTGTAAAGGAGAGGTAAGCTATTGAAATTTCATCTTAGTCTGAGCAGTCATCCAAAGTCCTGGAACAGTGTGCTGACAAGCACATTCCTCTGGGTTCAGTATTTCTTCTGACGACCTGCAAGGTTCAGTACTGTGATAGCAGGCACTGAAGACCTACACAGTGTTCCAGAACAGTATGCATTGCCCTGCTCTGAGGAATTCTTTTCATTGTATTGATGGGCAGTACAATAAAAAAGTTTAGCTAGTCTTAGAATACTTGATGTAGAAGAATTTCCTAATAGAGACTGAATGTTGAGTCAGTTGTGAAATCCCCTCTTGAAAGACCTGCAAAAACGAGTTCTGTTACCAACATTCTTGGGCAAGTATGTTCCTGCTGAAGGAAGGAGAGGGGATAAAATGAAGGGGAAAAGAGATACTGCCAACATTTATTGAATGTATCCTATGTACAAGGTGCTCAATGCGCCAATTCACAATCATCATCTTAGTGCTGTGGGGTTTCATTGATTCTGTTGTAAAGGTAAAGAAACCATGTCTCAGAGGGGAGAAATGTCTGGCCCCAAATGCCAGAGTGAATAGTAGAGTCAGGATTTGAATTCAGGGCTTTGTGACTTTAAAGCCACGAAGCTGTAAAGCTCCATTCCAGCCTTAACATGTACATATATTTTTGAAAGACCTCTCAAGAGAGGAGCAACATCATGACACTTAGTTCCTAGAACTTTTCAGGTTATATTGTAAGCAACCTGTGTCTCCACCCCTTCTCCAGTGATCTTTGAGTTTTTTGAAGATTGGGACCATGTACTATTGATTACATTATACGTACCATCTATCAGTATGCCTGGAGTATGGCATGTGATCATGTATGTCTAATGGATAAGGGAAATGAATGAATGAATAAATGAATATAGGGTTTTTCTTTTTTTCTTTTTAATCCTCACCCGAGAATATTTTCCCATTGATTTTTTGAGAGCATGGAAGAGAAAGAGAAAAACATCGATGTGAAGGAAACACATTGATTGGTTGCCTCCTGCACATGTCCCGACCAGGGCCCTGGCTGAGGAGGAGCCTGCAACAGAGGTACAAGCCTTTGGAGGTCAAACCCAGGACCCCTTGGTCCACAGGCCCATACTTTATCCACTGAACCAAACCAGCTAGGGCTGAATATAGAGTTTTTATAACAAGTAGAAAGTTGGGATCATCAAAGTGTCGAACTCAGAGGATATCGTTCTTAAGCATTACTGTCTCCTTCCTATCCACTGTATCTCTCATTTTCTGACCTTTCTGCTGCTTTAGTCTCTCCATTTTCATCTGTTAACCTTTTGAATTTCTTCTCAACCATCATCTGTACTCCTAAACCTATTCATAAATTTATATCAAAATTTATTATTTTCAAAACAGTATACACACAGGAAAACTGTGATTTTCACAACTAGCTTGGAAATCCTGATAATTTTTTGCTGCTTTTTAATGGGGGACAACAAGATGTGCTTTACTGTAAAAGCAGTATAATTCCTAGTGGAAGAGAAAAGTATGTAATGCCAGAGACAAAATCTTGCCTTTACAATTCAAGTACTGTATCCAGGTTGTGCCCTGCATGAAGGCACCCAGCCAGGAGGGAATGTCTGGGCTGAAATTCAGCCAGCACTCTGCTTGCCAATTCTTCAGCTGCAACCACCCACAGTCACAGTGCAGGCTAGTAGGGGAACAGGCTGGTTTATATTGGGAAGATTACTTAGTTTTTGAAACCTTCATCTTTTTTTCTAAATGTGAATAATACTACTACTCAGAAACTATGTCTGCCCCATAGTTTCATTAATTCCTATGTTCATTTATTCAGTCATTCCAAAACCGATTGAGAATCTAGATAGGTGGTTAAGTTTTGGAATCAGACATCATTAAATGACTGCATTTTTGTATTATTTAATTCATCTGAGGTGGGTTTAAATTTCCCAAAATTCAGGAAAGAAAAAACTGATGACAAATGTATGCATGAATCGCAAAACAAAATCACTAGAGCCTTGATTTACTCCCTTCAGAAAAGCTCATCAGAATATTCAATGCCCAACCACAGATACCCATTACCACCTCATCGCGTAATTTCTTCTCTGTTCACCCTTTTCAGATTTCATCTGTTCCAAAGCAATGGCTAGAACAAGTTTGCCTCATATTTTGGGTAGAGCATGAGTTGTGAGGAGGCCGATTTGTGAGGAGAATGCATTTTTTACTATTTTCTTGGGAGAGAACCAATTTGGAGTAGAGAATGTCACATGAACTCACCCAGATTTCTTTTCTTCCTCAGGGATAAGCAGAGAGTTATTTTTCTCACTGCAACTCATTCTATTTCTTGAGAACTTTCAATATTTGAAAACTCTTCCTTATACTAAGATATTTTTTCTATGATACTTTCAGCTGAGCTGCAGCCCAAACTCTCTCTCTCTTTCCACTCTCCCTACAAACCGGCTCCCCTGTCCCATAATAGATATCACCACCTAGTTACCTAAGCCAGATATCCATAAGTCAGTTTAGAGTCCTTCATCCTATTTACTTATGCAGTCACTCATAAGTGAATGAGTGACCTTTTATCAGGAGGATGAAGGCTTGGTGAAGAGTCGCTGTGTCAATAAATTTTAAAAAAGGTGCGTACTCTGGACAGGTGTAGTCATGAGTCCAGGGGCAACACAAAGAGACTATTTTTGGGTCCACATTTTCCTTTCAGGGCATAACCTACAAAGACCTCTCAAGTCATAGAGAGAGTATTAGATATCAAGGCCTCTGACTTTGTTCTGCCCTCCTTCCCTAGAGAGCATGGTGCCCTCCACCTTGTACCCTCTGTTTCTAATAGATGGCACCCAATAGAATCAGGATTTCTAAGCTGGTAGTAAACAGAAAGTAATAATCACACCCCGGAGGCTATGGATGTCGGAGATATGAATAGTTGTAGCTACATGGAATGGAACTTTATTAAAGTGTCTGACACTGTTCTGAACATTTTACAAGCATCAGTCCCATTTACCATAAACCAGTTAGATGGGTAATGCCGATGGTGAAGCTGAGGTGCAGAGCATTCCAATAACTTTCCTGGGTTCATTGAAGGACCCCAAATCCCAGGCTCTCCATACACTGAGTAGTCACAGCATGTTGTGGGTGTCAGAATTTCCCCAGCACCCTCCCAATCTTCTTGAGCCACCTTCCCTTGGAGAATCTTTTCTCTGAACATTTTTAGATTCACTTTCCTAATATCTGAGGTCCATGACTGAACGTGCTCAGGATTTTCATTCTCAGGATATGAATCCTAAGGTGGCATGAGTACTTTCCCCTGGGGTTCTGATAGTTTCTATTTTATTAATCAATTCTCCTTGTTGGCTAGAATTAGATCAGAATCACGTCTTTTCCTACCTTCTGGGAGGTAAAAATTATCAGCAAATTAGACATTTATCATCTGAGCTGCCTCTAGCTTAGAATTTATCCATGATTTTCATGGTGGCTGAGACCCACGTCTTTGCCAACACATCCTCTGAGTTCATTCTATGACTTGAGTTAGGAAAGCAACAACCATATTTTCTCTGAGTTGTGGGAATGCGGGAAGGGATACTTAGGAATCTGTAGTATTTTTTATTCCATTTTGTTTTTGTTACTTTCTCTTTCTATTCTTGCACACATTCTTTCCACCTCACTTCTATCCTCAGCTCTCTGGATTCCTACCCATCATTTATCTTCCTGATACAAAAGTACTCCCATCCCTTGCTACAAGCACATGCTCATTTTCTCAATAAAAGGTTGAACTTTGTTTAAAAAATATGTCTGATGGAAGTGTTGGGGAAGTAGCAAGGTATGTTCAGAAATGTATTTGCCTGACTGAAGAATCAAGATATGAAGATGGTGGAAGAAGAAGAACCTGCTCCACATATTAATTTTCTGATTTTGGCTTAGTTAGAACTTTTTCTAATATGTTTTTATTGATTTTGAGAGAGAGAGAGAGAGAGAGAGAGAGAGAGAGAGAGAGGAAGAGAGAGTGATAGAGAGAAACATGAATGAAAAATATCATGGAACATCTGCCTCTTGCACTCCCTCTAGTGGGAATTGAGCCCACAACCTGGGCATGTATCCTGATTGGGAATTGAATGGTAACCTCTTGATTCCTCGGCAGACACTCAACTGCTGAGCCATTCTGGCTGGACAAGGTTAGTGATATCTTTTTACTCTCATTTCTTCAAATGTGTAATGTGGGCAATAAAATTTCTAATTGGCAAAAAATAATCTTCCTTATTGAATATTTTAAAAGGGCTTCCTAAATGCATCTAAGGATTCAAAAGACCTTCCTATTAAATGTTAAATGGAAATTTTATTTGTAAGGACTCAGCTACAAAGGCTTTTATGGTAAAACACCTCCCTGATTTTAAAATTTGGCAATATTACTTGGTGGCTCCGTGCATTATTTGCCTCTTTGAACATTAATTTTCTCATCTGTAATAAGGAGATGGTATCCACCTTCCCCATGGTGAGGTTTAAGTGAGGTGATGCATTTGAATGTGTCTAAGGTATTCTAGGCATCCAATAAATGTTACACTATTTTATTTCCTTTGCTGCTTTGGTGTGGGAGGGTGATGAGAAGTAGTGAAGAAAAGTGGAAGATTGGAAGCTAAGAAAGATAAGTTTTTGAATCTGAGCTCTGTTGTTGGGTGACCTTGGGCCAATCAGTTATCCTCTCTGATTTTAATTTCTTCTTCCATAAAAGTGAGTTGTATTACCTCTTTGACACTGAATGAGCTGCAGGACACAAAAGAGCTCTGCAAAGCCTAAAAGCCTATGTAATTGTAGGCTTTCACCATTGTTATTAACAACATTTTTACTAGTATGCTTAACAGATGAATCACTGACTTTCTTTTAAACACTCCAAATTAAAGAGCCTGAGAAATTTATACTTGGGTACATTTTTCCCCACAGATTTTACTCACCTATTCAAAGCAAAACACGAAGAACAAAACAAAAACCAGAAGGCACAAATATAGTACCCACTGTCAACATCTGAGCTCATCCCAAACCTGATTCACATAATAGCTAGACCTTGAGGCTTACGTTGCTTCCGAATCCTTGCCGGATAGGAATCCTGAAAAATTAGTTTGGGAGGAGATGAGCTGTTGTGGAGCGTGAGCACCTACTTGACATGCTTTTGGGAAGAGAGTTAAGGTCCCACCCAGCCAGCAGCTGGAACAGAGAGAGGATAGAACTTGGCGTTCCTTACCGTGGCATCTTCCCCGGCATAGTGGTTGAGAACCCGCCGGCCACCTGGATGTCGGTCTGCCCAGCTAGTAACATCGTAGACCTTGCGATTGATCACCAGCCACTGGTCGGTCTCCTGATTGTGTCCCTGGATCTCCTGCCAACTGTACAAGTTGAGGCTCTTTCTAGGTGTGTCACCTTTCCCATCTGCCTCCTGCTTTGGGGAGACCTTTGCTTTCCCGTTTGCTTCTGGTTTGTCGTTTGCCTGATGCTTCTCCTCCAGGGGCAGCTGACTCTTTCCTACAAGGCTCCCATTGCCTGCATGCTTTTCTTCAATCTTCATCATCACAGAACCCCTGAGATTTCTGGGTTGACTCCTGAAACTTCTAATCCTCACCTCTGATTGGATCATAAACTAATCCCTCTTTCCCTTTTATTCCATTTGTAGTATGATGCCTGCACAGAATACTTCTTTTTAGCCTAGTTTTCTCTTCCCAAACTTGATGGTGAACATATCCCCAGCTTCTCACTTCTGTCTGTCCTGAATCTTTTCTACCCGGATGGAGGCTGAACCACCTTTCTCTCCTCACTTCTCTCCCTGCTGGCTGGTCTCTTAGCAGCATCTGTCACCATTAAGTCCTTAAGTAAAGAGTTGTGACCAATGGTAGTCCAGCACAATGTTGTTGCCTGCCCCCACCCCCACCCCCAGGAGGAGGGGCTAGGGCTCTGTCAAGTAACTTTCTGCTCTGCATCAAGGTGGGTTGGGTTCCTAGCTCTCTGAATGAAAACATTCAGATTTCTTAATTCAACATGTGAGCAGAAGTTTTCAAAATCTCCAGGATGACATGAATGCTTCATGGACTTGACAGCTATTTCTTTCCAGGGCTTTTAAACTTTTTAAAAATACTTTTTGTGAAGGTTTATATTTACCAAAAGAGCATGTCAACAGTAAACCAGTTTCTCTCTTTTATTTCCCTTTGAAAGCTGTCCAAATCTGTCCACACACCTGAAAGTAACAGCCACAGCTGTTTGCTAGAACACATGATTTATTTACAAAACCCTGG
>NW_005872653.1:22420-34211 GCF_000147115.1 Myotis lucifugus | reverse complement strand
TAATATTTAATTACATGGACTAATGTTTGCAAAATAAGAAGTAAAAAATTAGTAAATAATATTCTGCTCATGATTGGAGAAAAAAATGCTAAAATATTGGCATAGTTCTCCCTGTTATTTAAGTTTTTTTTCCTTTTTTTATTCTGTGTGGTCTTTTAAAATTTTTTTTTTTTTTTGCAAATGAAGACATGTTACTTTTATAATTTAGATAAAGCAGGATTTTGTTTTCTTAAATAGGGAACCCAAGAAAGAAAGAAAATGCATAGATTTTGGAGCTAGAAGAATCTGGGACCATATTTGAGCTCTTCTACTTACTAGCTGTACAACATCATGTGAATTACTTTACTTCTTTGGTTTTTCATTTTTCCATCTGTAAAGTGAAAAAATAAACACAATTCTCAGAACTACATTAAATTAACGTGTTATGGTATTTACAGAAACCCTCAGTAATTTCCATAATTTCTGTATGGGAGTTTTATAAATCCAACATAAATACATTTGGTATTCAGAAGCTACATATATAAGTCCAGGATAGCTCTGGAATTTCAGTATAAGTGAGGTTTGAAGACTACAACCTGGTTGGAAGTTTGTGGGAGAGGGAGTTCAGGGAGTTGTGCCTTCGATATCAAATAGACTTATAAAGACAGCTCCTCATTTCTTTAAAACATTTGTACTTGTTTTGTACAGTCTCTCTGAAGGCCAGGAGACTGTTTACAATCCTGGAAATAACAAACTTTGGAGCCAGAAATATCTCAGCTGAATATTCTTACACAAGATTCTTATGATCTCTGTGCCTCAGTTTTGTTAGTTTATAAAATGGGGTGAACAGAAACTACACTCATAAGTTTGCAAGAGAGATTAAATTCTATTATGTACTAGAGGCTTGCAGTCCGGGAGCCCTCGGGGGATGTCTGCCTGCTGGCTTAGGCCTGCTCCCTCTCGCAGTCCGGGACCCATCACTCCTTACCACCCACCTGCAGCGGAGGTGGGAGAGGTTGTGAGCCCAGCTTCTGGCTGAGTGGTGCTCCCCCTGTGGGAGTGCACTGACCACCAGGGAGCAGCTCCTGCATTGAGCATCTGCTCTCTGGTGGTCAGTGCATGTCATAGCAACCAGTCGTTCTGTCGTTCAGTCGATTTGCATATTAGGGTTTTATTATATAGGAAGGGAAGAGGTTGGCATAGTACCTAATACCTAGAGGTTGCAATAGATGAAGCAGCTGTTATTATTGTTATTGTAGATATTTTTATTTTTGCTTTGGAAAGTAGTCACCTGTGTTTGTTATTCTTTCAGACTCTCAAGCCTCACATAATTTTATTTGTTTTAAAAGAAATATTATAGAAAACACCTTCATTATTAAGGCCCAGGAATTGATTATGAAAGGTGAAACTCTTTTGATTCTGCCTTTTGTCCACCCCAAAATAAAGGGGACATCTGGGACTTTTTAGGCTAGGAGTTCTGTTCTATCTTCTCTCAGGAGGGACTGACTCCCCATAATTTCATTCTTATTTTACTCAATTCTGTGGAATAAAGAGAGAAACAGGGTAGTGGAAGAGAAATGGATACATGTGAATGAAATTATAGCCTACCCAGCTGGTGCAGAGGGGTTAAGAACTAGGAGAAAGCCTATGTAGTGACCTAAATATTTATCTATGCTTGTTTGATTGATTGATTCCTAAAGGTGCATGCCTGAGATGTTTTCCTTCAAGATAAGAAAAGCCGTTAGCCCAGCTGGTGTGGCTCAGTCAGCCTGTGAACCAGGAGGTCATGGTTTGATTCCCAGTGAGAGCACATGTCTGAGTTGTGGGCTTGATCCCCAGTAGGGGGCATGCAGGAGGCAGCTGATCAATGATTCTCTTTCATCATTAATATTTCTATCTCTCCCTCTCCCTTCTTCTCTGAAATCAATATATTAAAACAAATTCTAAAAAAAGAAACAAGAAAAGCTGCTAGAAAACCTCCAGAGATCAGTTGAAATGGATCAGAGAACACTTCGATGGGCTCAATTGGAATTTTCTTCATTACACCCTCATAGTAATACTAAAATCTCCCCCAGGTGAGGGCTTACCTGCTGTTTTCTGTGCACGTGATGCATATCTAGCCATGTCCATTTACTGTGCATGCTCACCCAAAACATACCTCAACATGCTATGATGTAAGCAACAGCCCTATAAAACCATCTGGTCTTTTGTTCTTGGCGAGAAACTGCTCAGGGAATGACCCCCAGTGCACTCCTTGTTTGCTGGCCAGCAATAAACTTTCTTGGAATGTGTTTTTGGCTGACCTCTACCAAGTGGCTGGACCCCATTCCAGTCAATAACAAAATAAGATTTAAAAAAAGGGAGCAGATAAGAAAGAAGGAAGTGGTATGGAGTAAAGAAAGGAAGTGCCTATTAGAGTGGTAAAAACTGACTAGGTGACGAGGATGCTGGTTACAGGGTGATCCCCAACTAACTGCTTGCCTTGTGCCTTCACTGAGACTGAGTTTCCTTATATGTAACATGGGAAGTTGAAATTGACAGGGCTCCAACGATGCTTTAAGTTTAATAGTCTATGGAAAGATGAGCGAACCTTCCTAACCTCATTTTATAGGGAAGTGTAACAATGGGCTTCTGTGTAGCTTTTGTGTACTAGTAAATAGCTGTAGAGTGCTGCTGGCCAACAGGAATGAACCTGCCCTTCCCAGAGGGACCTCCGTGGTTTTGGAGCAGCCTAGAGCTAGTTCCTCCACTGGCCTTGTCACAGACGGAGAGCACACGACCTTTTGCTTGCTGAGGGCCAGTCTCTCCGTTCTCATGCAAGGCTCAGAAAGTATTGGTACTGGAGGTTTTCTTAGCAAAAGTCCTCAGCACAGTGGGCTCCCAATAAACATTCCTTTTCAGAATAGATGCAAGTTCGTCAGAACCTGGGTATTGTTGGTTGTGTGCAAATCGTTCCCAGATCAGCCTTCTGGAGATCTGACTCCCCCCAAGTAACTCATCTTCCCAATGATGTTCTAACTCTGGGGGAAATGAGGTAAGTGCCTCGTCTCAGAGGTAATGCTGAAGATTTTCTATAAGGGTAGGATTCTGGAATATCAATCCCACACGTAGCTTTTTGAGAAGCTAGCATCTTTCACCAGTAGAGTCATTTGTTTATTTACAGATCAGTCTGAGCCTGTTATTGAGTAGCTTCCAGAGGGCTGGCATAGTGCTCTGGGCTTCATTGGCTTTTAAAAAACAAGGTGAGTGTTTCTGACCTCATTTTTTTTTTTCATAAGAAGTCATAGTAGGGGTTAACCACGGCTTAAATATATGTATTCACTTACTCAGGAGATTTGAGGTAGTATCCTTGGGCCAGACAGGTTAGACCTGGGCCTTCGGAATCTCAGCACCCTACCTCTCAGCCTGAAGCTTAACAGACGCATATAGTAGTTTCTCCTGACATTAAGGACCTTTACAGAATTTATCAAAGCTTTACAAAGAATTTATCATTTTCTATTTGCCATGCTAAATAGCCTGGAGATGAGAGGTGAATAAAACTTCCTTTTCTCTGGAGAGCATTTAGTTTCTTTTAGAGAGGCAGACTTCCAGAGTTCACATCCAGGACTATTGCTTCTAGCTCTGTGAACTTAGACAAGTGTCTCAACCTCAGATTTTTATAAAATAGGGATGATGCTCATAATACTGAATACCTCATGGAATTTTTTTGTGAAGATTAAATGTGTTAATTCATGTAAAGGGCTTAGCATGTATTAAGTTCTCTGTAAGTGCTAGCTACTAGTATTACTCTCTAATCTCTGAGTCAGCATATTATTCAACTGTAGCAAATATCTGATGAGTACTTGCTATGGCTATGTAGGGCATCTTTACAATAATTCTGTTTTCTTTTTAATTTATTACTAGAGGCCCGGTGCACAAAAATTTGTGCACTCGGGGCGAGGGGGGTCCCTCAGCCCATCCTGTGCCCTCTAGCAGTCTGGGACCCCTCAGGAGATAATGACCTGCTGGCTTAGGCCTGCTCCCGAGTGGCAGAGGGCAGGCCCAATCCCTAGGTGCAGCCCCTGGTCGGGCTCAGAGCAGGGTCAATTGGGGAGTTGGGGCGCTGCCCCCTGTCATGCACAGAGCAGGGTGGATCGGGAGGTTGCGATGCCACCCCTAGTCACGCTCAGGGTACAGCCGATTGGGGGGTTGGGGCACCGCCCCCTGTCACACTCAAGGCAGGGTCGATAGGGAAGTTGCGGCGCCACCCCCTGTCACGCACAGAGCAGGGCCCATCAGGGGGGTTGGGGCTCCTTAACCTGTGACACACAGAGCAGGGCCGATCAGGGGGTTGAGGAGCTCCCCGCTGTCATGCACAGAGCAGGGCCGATCAGGGGGTTGAGGAGCTCCCCCCTGTCACTCACAGAGTAGGGCCAATAGGGGAGTTGGGGCACCGCCCCCTGTCACACACAGAGCAGGGCCCGTGGGGGGTGTTGGGGGCCGCCCTCTATCACCCACAGAGCAGGGCCGATCAGGGGGTTGGGGCGCTGCACCCTGTCACACACAGAACAGGGCTGATCAGGGGGTTGGGGCGTCGCACCCTGTCACACACAGAGCAGGGCCCGTGGAGGGGGGGGTTGGGGAGCTCTCCCCTATCAGGCACAGAGCAGGGCTGATCAGGGGGTTGGGGCACCTTCCCCTGTCACGAACAGAGCAGGGCAGATAGGGAGGTTGTGGCCCCGCCCCCTGTCACACACAGAGCCACAGGGCGATCAAGGGGTTTGGGCGCTGCCCCCGCCACGCTGATCCCGGTGCCGGGAGGCATATTACCCTTTTACTATATAGGATAGAGGCCTGGTGCACAGGTGGGGGCTGGCTGGTTTGCCCTGAAGGATGTCCTGGATCAGGGTGGGGGTCCCCACTGGGGTGCCTGGCCAGTCTGGGTGAAGGGCTGAGGGCCATTTTCAGGCTGGCAGGTGACTGAAGCTCCCAACCGCTCCTTTTTTTCTTTTTCTTTTTTTAATTCTGGGCCAGCTTTAGCTCTGATGCTTGGCTCCAACTCTTAGGCCTCGGCTGCTGAAAGCAGGTATCTGGTTTGTTTGGGTTCTATAATCGATACACTGTTTCAACTCCAGCTCTGAGATCCTGGCTGGCTGAAAGCAGGTTTCTGGGGTTTAGTTTAGCTTCTATATTTGTTACAATGTTTCAAACTGCAAGTTCAGAGGCCAGCTGCCGCAGGCAGGGAACGTTGGAGTCCTCCGTCACTGAAGCAAGCAAGCCTCAGGTTCGCTTGAAGCTGCCTGGCTGCCAGCCGCCATCTTGGCTGGCAGTTAATTTGCATATCGCCCTGATTAGCCAATGGGAAGGGTAGCGGATGTACGGCTAATTACCATGTTTCTCTTTTATTAGATAGGATTACTAGTGGCCCGGTGCACGAAATTCGTGCACAGGAGGGGGGTGTCCCTCAGCCCAGCCTGAACCCTCTCCAATCTCAGACCCTTTGGGGGATGTTGACTGCTGGTTTAGGCCTGATCCCAGGATGTCTGACAGGCCTGATCCCAGCATGTCCGGCAGACCTGATGCCAGGATGTCCGACTGCCAGGATTGGGCCTAAACCAGCAGTTGGACATCCCTCTCACAATCCTGGACCGCTGTCTCCTAACCGCTTGCCTGTGTGCCTGCCTGATTGCCCCTAACTGCTTCAGCCTGCCAGCCTGATCCCCCCCTAACAGCTCCCCTGCCGGCCTGATTGATGCCTAACTACTCCCCTGCTGGCCTGGTCATCCCCAACTGCCCTCCCCTGCTGGCCAGATCACCCCCAAGGCTTTTATTAGTATAGATATGACCCTTCACAGAGAATTTCACTAACCCTGCTTTACAATTAGGGCTTGACAATTGAATCATTGGGGCCAGGCACCAAGATTTCCTTCCTTTGAATAGTGGAGGGAATAATTATCTTGTCTTTAAGTTGCCCTGAACATCAAATGAGATACTGACTTAGAAAAGTATAAAAGCACCATATAAAGACAACTGTCTTTTTCATGTACTGAAAAGACAATAAAGTGGTAAAATGAAAAACACTATTTTTATTCTCCCCCTTCCTTCCTTTACAGCCTTTATTTAAACTTTGAAATTTAGAAAAATTTCACTCCTATTTTCACTTATTTACATTCAATATTATTTTGTATCAGTTTCAGGTTTTATATTAGTTACAGAATAGTGGTTAGGCAATCATATACTTTACAAAGTGTTCCTTGATATTTCCAGTACCCACCTGGCTTCATACGGTCATTACAACACCATTGACTCTATTCCTTATTTAAGTGACAATAGGTTTACAGGTTCCTTCCAATCTTTATTTTGTGTTGCTCACCCTTCCTTTTCTTTCTCATGTCTTCCCTCATTTTCTTTATATAGTATCTCAATTGGCCCTCAAAGCTCAGTGAAGGCACTGGGACATGCTTAATCCATTTTACAGACCAGGAAACTGAGGCCAATTCCAGTTGGCTATGGAACTGAATTCCTCGCGCAGGGAGCCCTCACAGCCGGCTCTCCACCTTTCCTAAGGTTCAGCTGCAGGGCAAACAGAACAAACCTTCAAGCCTCATTCTCAAGCACCTCTTCATCATGGATGCTCCACATTCTTTCCTCTCCCCCACCCCCACCCCCATTCTTTACTGCCTCCCCTTCTGGGGACTCACCTTGCAGGTGTGCACCCCCATGGGGCGGGGCGAGAACTGGGGGTGGGGTGAGAACTGGGGGCGGGGCAGGCAGGCTTGTTTTTGGGCCAAGGCAGGAGCAGGAGTCCTGGCCTCTCAAGTGTGCAGGCCGTGGCTGGGGTGTGGGGAGCAGCTCCAATAAAGTTTAGTAAACCCCAGGCTCCCAGCCCCTCCTTGAGTGGAGCCCAGGGCAGGCTGAGGGCCTGGGTCCGAACACTGCAACTGCAGAGGCGGCGGTGGCAGAGAGGCAAGGTTGCATCGGCCTGCTGGAGTGGGCAGGTCATGCCTTCTTGCTCGGCCCCGTGGCCCGGCCTGGCCTGGTCCACACTGCCACAATCGGCCCACAGGAGTGGGAGGGTTGTGCCTCGCTGCTCGGCCCCATGGCTCCCGGCCGGGTCCGTGATAGGCCCGCTGGAGTGGCTTGGGGCTGCTGGGTGCTGGGCTCCCCTGCGTGTTTTTGTCTCCAATCCAGCCCCCAGCAGCCCCAGCACCGAGGTGACAGGGCTTGGGGCTGCTGGGGCCTGACGAGAGACATAAACACACAGGGCTTCCCTTAGGCTTCACTGCCGGGAGCCATCAGACTTCGCTTGTGCTTGGAGCCTACGTATGCAAGTTAATCGCCATCTTTGTTGGCAGCTAATTTGCATATCGTGCTGATTAGCCAATGGGAGGCATAGCGAAGGTATGGTCAATTACCATGTTTGTCTATTATTAGATAGGATTATTATTAATTTTTTTCAATTACTGTTGACAATCAATATTATTCTGTATTACTTTCAGATGTACAGCAAAGTGGTTAGAAAATCAAGTACTTTACGGAGTGGTCCCCCCCTGGCTTTAAGTACCCACTACATAGTAATCTCGATATTGTTGACTGTATTCCATATGCTGTTATCTACATGTCTGTGGCTATTTTGCAACTAATAATTTGTATTGCTTAATCTATTCGCCTTCTCACCCAGTCCCCCAACCTCCCTCCCCTCTGACAGCTGTCGGTCTGTTTTCTGTATCTATGAGTTTGTTTCTGTTTTGCTTGTTTGTTTATTTTGTATTTCTCTGACTGGTTTATTTCACTTAGCATAGTATCCTCTGTTTTCTTAAAGGAAGTAGGAAGACAGTCAAGTGGGGAAGAAAAAGAGACAAGTGTGTATCAGTTTGGTAACTGAAGTAACGAAAAAAAAAGGCATCCAAGTACAAACCACAGACTGAAGAAGCAGATTGAGTTTTCCTCCTCACAGTGTTATGGGCTTGGTTCTCTGAATCATCTC
Organism: Myotis lucifugus; assembly: GCF_000147115.1. Lineage (NCBI taxonomy): Eukaryota > Metazoa > Chordata > Mammalia > Chiroptera > Vespertilionidae > Myotis > Myotis lucifugus. The sequence continues at coordinate 26,266 of NW_005872653.1, read as the reverse complement.
CTACCTCTTGGAGTCTCGTCTCCAGGCTCCTTGTCTCCTTTCAAATCAGTACATGAACATTCTCCAACTCTGCGATGTCATAAACCAACACAAAAGGTCCATGTTATGCACAATCCTATAGTCATGTCCTCAAAATCAGAGCATTCTCTTTTAGGTAAAAAATGAAAACATTTAAAAAGAAATTCTACAACAGTCTATGCCACTTTTTGGTCTTGAGGATTCAAATTCTACTAATAAAGAAAAACTTTGAAAACAGCACAGAGATTGAGAAAGCTCTGATTTTGGCATCAGCAGGACTAATTATGCTTTTCTTCTTAAAAGCTGAGAACATTTATTGAAGTCACTTATTCTCTCTGAACCTCCATTTCCTTCGCCATTAAATTGGGTATAACGATACATATTCTGCCTATATTTTAAAGTGTTGTGAGGCTCCAAAGAGATAATAGAGATGGAAATACAGTTATAAAGCAGAAATTTGTTACAATAATTGTGATTTTACAGGAAGTGCAAGATTTCCCAAGGTCTCCATGAGAACTCTTCCAACTGGATCCATTTTGCCCCAGATAGAAAAATAATTGCTCTCCTTAATAACAGAATCATGCAGAATGTGGGACTGAGTGTAAGGGGATTCAATTCTTCTGTTGACTCGGTATGATTAGTCGCTATCTACCTACCTATAATAAAGTGCTTTGAGCTCCGTGAGGACTGACATTATTCATACAAGTGCCTGTGAACATACCCATTCTTATCACTGGCTGATCGGCTTTCCAGAGGGTTCCTTTGGCTTGGGACATGCCCTGGCTCTGTGTGAATGGAACGACTGCATGAACTACATGCCCAGTTTTCCCAGGGCAACTGCTCTGGGTGCTGCTTTATCATTCAACAAAGTTTGTTTAAAAAACACCCCAATTACCTCCGGATGCTTTGGCTTGAAGAGTCTCATTATCTCAATGTGGACATTCAGGCAGGACTGCTTGAGTCACAGATGCTCCCAGCACTCACCTGGTGCCCTGTCAACTGTCAACTGGCTGGCTCTGGCCCTGCCATGGACAGGATCCAGGTGGGGCAGCATAGTCTTATATTCTCACAGACTCAACACAACCACATTCTTGTGGTGTCAGCTACTGCCTTATTTTATAGAGAGATAAAAGAAATGAAGACCTATTTCTGAAAAATAAGCATGGATACCCAAGACTTTGTGTTCACCTAGTCAAAGAAGAGATGAGGAAGGCTAGACGACAGAGTAGGAAATTACACTGTAAGGTCCAGGAGGGCAGAATTTTTGATTGTTTGGTTCATCACTCTATTTATAGAGTCTGACCTAGGATCAGCTCCTCACTAAATATTTGTTATAAACAAGTGAATAAGTGCATGAATGAATGAGCAGAGGAATGGGACTGAGTTTCAGGTTTGCCAGTGACTTTGTTATTGTTGTTGTTATTATTATTAATGTAGTAAAACAATGTTTTCCTTTTTATTGTTATTATTAGTTTGTTTTTTAGTGCCATTTCTCAGGCAGGGGATATTAGATTCAGAGAGATTAAATAGCTCAGAGGGATTAGATAGCTCAAAAATGGTGAAGTTGAAAATCACTCCTTAAACTTTTTTCTCCTAAAGACTCTAATATTCAAGGAAAACAAATAAATGCCTGGTGGTCAAGCTTCAAGTGGCTTCAAGTGACTGGTTAAAAAAGATTTATTTTAAAACTTCATGGAAACTTTGCTTTTTGTTCAGTTATATCCAGTATCTCATCTCAATTTTGGAAAATCCTGTAAGTTTACCATGTGATTTCATGAGACCATTGGCCCATGAAACCCAGATTTGGTGAACCTTAAGGAATGCCATTTGGCCTCTGGGACATGGAAGCCACATTTAGAGGTGTTTATATACCCTTTCTACATACCCTATAGATGCATGGGTTCAAGTGTGTGGGCAAATATTACTGTAATATGTTGATATATTGAAACAGACTCCCTCCCACAACTGATATCTTAATCTTTCTTCTCTCCTTTTCCTTCTCTTCTTCACTTTGCCATATCCTCTTCTTTTCCTCCTCTTTTCTTTATTCCCTATATTTTCCTTTCTTTCTTGGACCTCTCAGAGATTAATAAAGTATGTCTCTTCACCATGTCTCTTTAAGAGAAAAGATAGATAACATTGTGTTTTTCAAGATCTCAATGGTTCTTTCTCTAAGTCATGTTTGTGAGTCTCTGTCTCTGTCTTTGTCTCTCTTTCACATTGAAGAAAGAAGATTTAACTGGCCAGAGTAAGCTGCTCTGCAAGCAAAATCTAAACAGGTCCCGGTGAAGGTAGCAATCCACTATTGTTCTCCATCCATAACACCTGCACAGTGACTGGCGGATTTAGCAGGAAGAGCATTATTTGTACAGAAGAAGCAAGCCTGAAAAGGCCAAGCCAGGAGAAAATGTAAATAGAATTAGCAAAGGATATGGTTCTGGGGTGAGTGTTCAGTTCAAATGTTACTGTCCCCATTGTTGGTATTTGATTGAAGAGATAGAGAAATGAGAGGAAGAAATAGAAAGAATTATTTAATTCCTATACAATTCTAAGGGGGATGGGGTGGCACTGATCACAACCCTTGAACCAAAGTCCTAAGAATATGTAAGAAATTGTTCCAAAGTTGAAATTTAACTGTCCACTTGATATGGTGCTATGTTTTCAAAACTAGTTCATGCTTCGGAACATTTCTCTGGAAAAATGTGGTTGGATTCTGGTTCACAGTCTCCATGGTAGGGGTCTGGGCTGAATGACAGGTGTAGTCAGCAAGAGTCTTTAACCAAACATAGTAGAATTGGCACCTTATGATTAGTGTGTACAACTATGCAAAAGCAGCATGTGGTTTTGTGGTGAGTGAGATTACACTGGAATTTCCTCTGCTAATTCTGTAAGATCCACTATAACATTGTCAGCAACATAATGCATGTGATCTTTCAATTGACTACTTTGTACCCTGGGCCAAGTCCAAATCACAATGACTATGGCATGATGATAAATAATATGGGGTCTTCTCTCACAAGTAAAATGAACTCACCCAGGAACAGCACATCTGTTTGAAATAATGATGATGAGGACAACATTAAAACATTTATTAAGCACTCCAGATATGTCAGTACTACTTTAAACACTTCACGTGCATTACAAATGTTAACTCGCTCAACAATCCTATGAGATATGTACAGAAAATCTGACAACATGCCCAAGTGCACCCACCTCACAAGTGGTAGGGCTGGGAAGTCACTTATAAAGTGACTAATCTTTTAGCTACAGTTACAACTTCACCTCTCACCCATGAAACTTCCTTCTGCTACACAGACCTTAACTTTGTTTTCACAGTATGTTTTGTTTGGGAGCCTCCCTAGTCAGTCTAAGCTGGAGAACTCCTTTGTATCCATTAAGACTCATTTAAGGAAATATGTGAAGATTTCTATGACCCTCTTGTGTTTGTACTTGGTACATGACTCCACCACTATAAATTATCATTTTGTGTCTACAGGTTTGTCTTCTTTAGTAAAGTGTAAGCACTAAGTGAAGCAAATTTATGCTTATTTCTTCTTCTTATCCTCAGGACCAGGACCAGGTCACTGCCTAATGAATGTTTTATGAGTGGATAATGAAAGAATCACTAAAACAACCTACTTATCTGAACAGAGCCAAAATTTGGACAGTAAGCAGAATAAAACTCTAGGCTACCCAAATGAATGGTATAGCATTCAAGCACTGAAGTGCATGGATGGCCCTCAGAGAGCTGTGGTTGAAATGTATCAAATTGTATGTCCATTATCTCTTTCTAATGGACTTTCCCCAATCTGGGAGCAGACCTAAGCT
>NW_005872653.1:0-22320 GCF_000147115.1 Myotis lucifugus | reverse complement strand
CCTGGCTTGTGGCTGAGCATAAATTATCATTTTGTGTCTACAGGTTGTCTCTTTAGTAAAGTGTAAGCACTAAGTGAAGCAAATTTATGCTTATTTCTTCTTCTTATCCTCAGGACCAGGACCAGGTCACTGCCTAATGAATGTTTTATGAGTGGATAATGAAAGAATCACTAAAACAACCTACTTATCTGAACAGAGCCAAAATTTGGACAGTAAGCAGAATAAAACTCTAGGCAACCCAAATGAATGGTATAGCATTCAAGCACTGAAGTGCATGGATGGCCCTCAGAGAGCTGTGGTTGAAATGTATCAAATTGTATGTCCATTATCTCTTTCTAATGGACTTTCCCCAATCTCTCTGTGATGATATAGTTCCATTGGAGCAACCATGCCCTTGTAATGAGACACTTCTTTTCTAGGCCACAGTGGCTAGTCCAGGAGACCTACCCAGCCCAGGTTGAGCCAGTGAGCTTTTTTGGGGATTGACTACTTTCTTGAATGGAGGAGATGTACATTTAGAGAGCTGTTGTCAATAGTTATTTTCCACCACTGGGACCAGGAAGCCAAACATGTTCTTTGTTGTAAGGAGATACCAAGGAATGAAAGTCAAGCAGATACATTCAGAAAAATATCCTGGATAGAATATTAGTAGTACTCACCTGACTGAGATATATGGGATCCATGAGAAAATGGCCATTTATATTGTGTTCAATACTCTATTCCCTGGTCTGGCATGACAAGCATTTCTGGCATGACAAGCATTTAATAATAAGTTTTTTTTTCAGAGAATGAATAAGTAGGGTCCTGAGCAGAGAAAATATCTGAAAGAAGGAAAGGGACAGCTGGTGTCAGTTACTATGGTGCCAGTTCTTGCATCTCATGTAGGATTTTAATTGATTAGCATAGCTGATTCCATCATTTCAACTTAGAATCTTTTGCTCTGAAAAATACGTCAAGAGTTCATTTGGACAGAACTTTTGTAAATGTTGAATTCTGGGTGTCAGCTTGTGGAAATTCCTATTTAATTAGTCTGGGTGGGGTTCCAGAGCCTGCATTTTCCAAAAGCTCCCCAGGTGATTCTGCTGAATCCCCACACCCTGTGGTTTACTCACCTTCCAGTTCCAAGCTAGACTATTTATTGCATTAGATAGGTGTTTTAGGTAATATCAATTTATCATTCATTCAACAACTATTATCAATTATCAAATGTGTGTAAGGCACAGCATAAATTGATTGATTGCTCTGCTTTTAAAATTCCTACTAGGAAAGCAATTTATACCTCCTTTAAATGAATAAAAAAGTAATACTTACACCTAAAACTAGTAACAAAATAACATTGAATGTAAACTCTAATTGAAAAATAATGTTTAAAAAAACAATACTTACTTTAGGATCAGAAGTTTCATGGTACCATCTCATTAGAATGTAAGAGAAGTCCTTCTTATATGTATGAAGTCACAAATTCTGACATAGGAGAGGGTCAGAGAGTATGGATTTTTAAAAAAGCGAATCTTTACTATCCTAAGTTGGAGTAATTTATCCTGATCCTTTCTGCTTGCTTCTCAGAGAGGTGAGGCACATACCTTGTCCAAGCTAAACAGGAAGCTGAAACTCTGACCATAAAGTAATCTGCACCATTGTGAATTATGAACTTGAATCTGAACTTAAAGATCCTGAAAGTCATGGGACTGGTGGATGCCTATTCAGAAGGTGGTGGCTTAACTATGACAGGGAAAACATTGATTCAGGCGTCTGGGGTTCTAGTCCCCATTACCGACTAGCTGAATGCATTATAAAGCTATTTCTCCTCTCTGGGTCTTCATATCCTTATCTTCAGGAATTGCAGGTCAAGTTGCTATCAAATTTGAGGGCCTGAATTCCAAAGAATACTGAACTAGAAGACAAAGTTGTCACTTTGGCTGATCATGTGGTGTTAAGATGTTCAAAACCACAAACACAAAACTTGAATGCCAAAAGGCATGGCAAAACTTGATAGCTGGCACATCATCTAATATATGCATTATTTTTACAATTTGAATGAAAACAAAAAACCTTTAATAGAGTAGTGGAGGATGCCAAGTTAATATCCAGTGGAAGATAAAAAGAAGCCATGTCTGAGAGTTCTTCAGTTCTCTTATCTGACCACACACAAAGTATACTTCTGATTCTGCTGTGTCACACAAGAAGATTAAATCTACAGATAATATGAGATTTGATAACAACCACTTATCTCCTGAGAACATACGTGCCAAACATCATCGTAGGCATTCTTGGAGTTACACAGAAAGGGAGACTGTGCGAGAACTATGCCTCAGAGGTTCATCCTCTGTTACTCTCCTGCATTTTCTCTGCTCCTGCACTAGACTATGTGTAGAGTCACAAAGAGGACACGGTGCCTTTGCATGTCACACCATGCTGACTTGGCAGGGGACTCATGTTCATTCTTCAAAACTCAGTGTAAGCAACACTTTTATTTTTTCATGATCAACCTTGATAAAACGGAAACTCTTCCTTTGTGTTCTCCCTGTCCCTTGGGCATGTGTGATTCTAGGTCTTGTCATATCTTGCTTGCATTGTCATCTTTCTCTTAGTAGACTATGAATTGTTTGAGGACAGGAATCATGCCTTTTAAAGATATTTTATTGATTTTTAGAGAGAGAGGAAGGGAGAAAAGAAAAAGATCAATATGAGAGCACAACATAGGTGGGCTGCCTTGCACACGTCCCCTACTGAGAATTAACTCAGAACCTGGGCATGTGACCTGACCGAGTAAAGAACCAGCAACTCTTTAGTGCACAGAGGGATGCCCAAGCAATGGAGCCACACTGGCCAGGACAGGATCATGTATTTTGACTTCTGCATTTCTATTTTTTTTTTTGGGGGGGGGTTTGAAAATGATCTTTATTTGTTTACTTATTGGTGGGGCCTTAACATAATTTTATTATTCTTTTTCAAATTTTATCTTTATTATTGAAAGTATTACTGATGTTCTCTTTTTCCCCCATTGATCTCATCCACCCTTCCCCCACCCCAGGGCCTTCACTACATTATTGTCTGTAACCATGGGTTATGCATATTTGCATATAAGTTCTTTGATTAATCTCTTCCTACCCCCCTCCCTCTGAGATTCGTCAGTCTGTTCCATGCTTCTATGTCTCTAGATCTATGATGCCTGCATTTCTCAAACATGGAACTGACTCATGCTCAGTACTTGATTACAGAGTAGATGAATGGGTCAATGGTTAACTAAGATCCAGAGATGTTCACATTCTACTTTATCATTTATTCCCTGCGATGGAGGGGCAAGGTGGATGGGTGCATGTCTCAGTTAAAATAAATCTCCAGCTCTCTTCTTATCTTTGCAGTGCTAGGCTTTGGGACTTATTTTAGTGTTATCCCTGATTGTTCCCTTACACCCTAATTGGAAGTATCTTCAGGTCTTTCATTCCAGGTGCACTCTTTTTTTTTGGAAGTGCTATTTACACTCATGTCATTGGCATCATCTTTAGATCTGATGATAATTGCAAAGCCTGAAAAACAAATTCTCAAGAAAAGATGCTTTCTGAAGGGCTAATGAACTCTTGAGGTGACAAGATGAAGACCCAAACCTTCATCTTCTGAGAGATGTTTGCTACTGCACGTGGCAGTTTCATGCCTCTGGAGGCTGATGGTCAGTAATAAATACTCAGCTCTGTGATTGATTTTCTGATTCTTGTAGTTGCTATTTTACTTTTTACTGCATAACTACTATGTCCCAAAATGTGAACTGCAATTTCTCAAGCAGTCTTCACACCTAACTCTTACCCTCATTTGGCAGGAGAGATTCAGAATAAACAGGAACCTGCTCAAAGTCACACAGTTTCAGTGTTATTCAGCTAATTATTGAATGCCTATTTATTGTCAATCTGCATGTTAATAACCCTCCATCTTTTCCCCTCTGTTTGGACAGAGCCTTTGGATATTTCATGAAGAAATTCTCTTCAGTTTCTGACCAGTTCACATGGGTTGATTCTAATCAGGAGGAGTTGGTGCTGAGGACCTCTCAGTCCCGTGCTTTCACCAAATATAGAACTGGCACTCATTGTGCTCCAGGCAGTATATTAGGCCCTTTAGGAGATGTAAAGATCAATAGGTTAGTTCCGCCCTCAGAGAGCTCGAAATCTATAATGGGAACAAATAATTTCACAAAGAATGATAACACAAGGAAGCGTCTTAAAACTGCCGTGGAAGTGGTATAAGCCGCCTAGTATGAGGAATCAAAATTGGAATGATAATGGTTTGCTTGACATGACCAAGGAGGCTTCATAAAGGAGGTGATAGAGAATTAGACCATGAGAGATGAAGAAGCTTTCCAATGGCAGGGGCCAGAGGAGAACATGTGGCAGAGGTCATAATGTGAGCAAAAGTCTACATTTTCAAAAATATAGAATGGGAATGAGAATACTCAAAGTTTCTGGATCACAGCATGAAGGAGAGCCAGAATTTGGAGTAAAATGGGAATTATAATGTTAGTGTTGGATTCCGAAAGGGTTTGGATGCAAAGTTTAGGTGATTGGATCTTAACGCTCTTGGAAAGTCTGTGGATTTCTACAATTTTATTTGGTAGAAGAGCCTCAAGGGGGAGTGTTTTTAAGAACTTAATTAAAAGATTTATGAATTGGGCAGGACCATGTAGGACAGACTGGAGGCAAATAGAACATCAGAAGGTTTGTGCAACGGCTTAAAGTGGGAGGTAATGAGGACTTGAAAACAGATGGGGGTGGTGGGGATGGAGGGGAGAGGTGGCTGCCATCTCCTAGCTTTTTCATTGAAAACACAGGCATCATCCCTTAACACTTTTATTGAGATACCGGAAGTCAATTCCTAGTGAAAACTTCAATTAGTAGAATCATAGCTGCAAAAGATTCACTTTTCCCTTCCAAGCTTCTGTTTTGGCAAATGGGGAATTCATTACCCTGAGCAAGTTCTACAGCTCTCTATCTTTGTCTCATAAGATGGTAGAGAATATAAATTGATGATAGTCTTCTTTCAACTTCTCTATGTTTTAAAAGAATATCTGAAAGAAAATTTATTGGAGATTAGGAGTGAGCATGACATGGTACTGGAGGAGCCCTAGAGTGGGAATCAGGAAGTTGGAGTTCCTGCAGTGGCTCTGTCCCTGTCTACATGTGCCTTTGGGATAACCACTTCTTCTTTCTGAGCTTCCATGTCCTCCCAGATCAAATGACAGGGTTGAGGTTGATTGAGTTTCCAACCTTTCCCAGAGATAGAGCCCTTGGTTCTGATATTTCTTTAGAAGAATCTAAGGTATGAATCAGATGCATGAAACATGTAGCAATGAGGTTGAGGCTGGAATGAGGAGCTTAAGTCTTTGGAGCTCCATGAGACATGGTCAGAAACCCAATAGGCATTGCAGATTGTTAGATGATCCCAGATGGTCCTTTAAGCTCATCATAGTGACATGAGTTTCTAGGCAGAAGTTACATACTGAGCGCCTTACCACCTGTGTGCTCCTGAGTTTTTAGAAATTGGGAGCAGCTGGTGCAGCTACATTCTGAACGTGGGGGTTTTCTTTAAATGACTCATACATTTCAAATTTGTTCTTGCTTCACGTTTCAGCACTAGTGGTTCTCTCTTCAAAAGATACCCTTTCTCCATACATTTGCATGATTTACTTCTTTTGCCTGAAAACCTATCACTTGGATTGGTCCCTTTCAAGGCTCTGGGAGAGATGCTGGCAGTGTGCTCACATGATCACTGTATATGCATAATTTACAAATGTAAGATATTTAAATTATAGTGGATTATGACCACAATCTTTCTTCTCTCATTTTCCCCTCTGTCACACTTTCTCTTGGGTTGGCGACTTTTGAAACTTTCTGCCTCACTGTCTTCATCTACATAGTGAAAATAATGACAGTATCTACCTCTTAGTGTTGTGAAGGTTGAATATGTTCACACAGAAAAAGTGCTTAGAACAGTGAGTGCCTGGTATGCAGTGAGTGCCTCTTATTTTATTCTTATCACTATATCTAGAAATTGACAACATAGTAGACATATCACCAGATTCAAGGTCTGGCCAAACCATTGTAGACCTTAAGTAACTTACTAATTCTAAGAACATCAAGCAGAAAAGGTTCAAACTCCTTCTCCTGTAGTTGAAATAACTAAGGCCAAAGGAAATTAAGTGGTTTCTCCAAATCTTATAGCTAGGAGGGGTCCAAGGTAGGACTAAGACCTAGATTTTCTGATAGTAAGTGAAGTGGCTCTTGAGCATGAATCACATGCCTAGGCTGCCTAGAGCAGTTGATCACTCCCTTCTTTAGTGACTTTTACACACACTAGTCATTTGGGCTCAACCCCAGAGAACAGACTGGAGAAGAACAGGATGTCCCCAACAGCCTGCCAAGAACCCTGCAGAAACCTGTGATGCCTAGGGCCAAAACACTAATTTTGAATGGGTTGTATTAGAAGTTAGATTTCTCTTTGAGGCTATTCCCTGGCTTTAAGGTATGGCCAAAGAGCAAAGGCTAATCTGAATTGAAGTCCCAGTTCTTGAAAGTTAGAGCCATATCTTGTTACCATATGCAAGAATAAACTTTGGATATATTGGATTATATAAATGTAAAACAAAACAAAAATATTGGTTGAAGAATACATGGGTGAATTTTTTTATAATCTCAAGATGGTGAGAGTCTTTGTAACTATGACACAAATGTCTATATGCCATAACAAAAGGATTGAAAAATTTGATCACCTTAAAGAACAAAAATGTAATAAATAAAAAATTTAAATCTCTGCATGGCAAAAAAAACATCAACCCACACCAAACAAAAAAAAAAATAAATAAACAACACACAAAAAAACCATAAGTAAAATTAAAAAACAAATGACAAATTAAGAAAAAATTGCAACTCATGTCCAAAATAAAAGGTTAATGATTTCTTTAAATAAAGAGAGCTGCCAGACATTAACAATACAGAGATAACATTCCTTACCTATCAGATGGGCAAAAGTCCAAAAGTTTACAAAACTCCCCTTTGATGAGCTTTTAGGGAAACATAACGAAATTACTGGTGGGAGTAGAATCTATTACCTCATTGGAAGGCACTATGGCAACTTTTATCTATTACTTTGACCCAGTGATTTCACCTACACAAAATGTAATATGCACAAGTTTTTTTATTGTTTGTATAGCAAAAATCTAGAAGCAATCTAGGTTATCATCAAAGGAATGATCACATAAATCATTTTTCACCTCTACAGGGGAGGATCATATAGCAAAATGAGAAGCTTTTTAGGTACTGTTATGGGAAGGTCTTCAGGAAATATATCTATATATATAAAAGCCCAGCGACTGGAACAATGGAATGACCGAAACGACTGGAATGACCAGTCGCTATGATGCGCACTGCAGCAGCCAACCAGCCGGATTGGGGCCCGATTGCCAACCCCACCCTGATCAGGGGTGGGGCTGGCCAGGCAACCTCCCATCCATGCACAAATTTGTGCACTGTGCCTCTAGTATATAAATAAATGATATATTTTTATTGATTTTAGAGAGAGAGAGGAAGGGAGATGGAGATAGAAATACATCAGTGAGAGGGAACCCGATGTTGATTAGCTGTCTCCTGCATGCCCCTTACTGGGAATTGAGCCTGCAACTCCACAACCTGGGCATGTGTCCTCACTGGGAATTGAACTAGTGACCTCTTGGTGCAAGAATGACACTCAACTAAGTCACACCAGCCAGGGCTCCAGGATATATATTTTTTAGTGAAATAGGAAAACACAGTATAGTTTATGTAATATATTATATTTTAATAGAAACAGGATAAAAATATGGAATTGTATTTGCTTGCATTTGCATAAATTATAAATGATATCCAAGAAAGCAAAATTAAACCACTTTTAGTTAGTGCTAGGGAGTGGGATGGGGGATGGAACGGTATGGACAGGAAAAAAAAGCAAGAGGATTTCCAATGAATGCCTTCTTTTAAATTAAATTTATTGATGTGACATTGGTTAATAAGGTCATATAGGTTTCAGGTGTACAATTTTATGATACATTATCTATATATTGCATTGTGTGCCCACTACCCGGAGTTAATTCTTCTTTTGTGACCATATATTTGACCTCCTCTACTCTTTATTATCCACTGCCCCCTTCCCTTTGGTAGCCACCATACTGTTGTCTGTGTTTATGAGTTTTTGTTTGTCTTATTTGTTCACTTGTTGATTTCAGTTTTATATTATATATATGAGTGAAATCATATGGTTCTTGATTATTTTCTGTCTGACTTATTTCACTTAGCAAGATATTCTAAAGATCCATCCATGTTGTCACAAATGGCAGTATTTTATCTTTTCTTATGGCTAAGTAGTTAATCCACTATATATATGTACCACATCTTCTTTATCCAATCATCTATCAAAGGACACTATCTATTTCCATGTCTTGGCCACTGTGAATAACACTGAATAAACACAGGGGTGCATATATCTTTGCTAATAAATGTCTTTTAATTTTTTGGATAGATACCCTGAAGAAGGTTTGCTGGGTTATGTAGTAATTGTATTTTGAATTTTTTGAGGAACCTACATACTGTTTTCCATAGTGGCTGTACTAGTTTACATTCCCACCAGCAGTGAATGATGGTTCCTTCTTTCCCAAAGCCTCTCAACCCTTGTTCTTATTGAACTAGGTGTGAGGTGGTATCTCATTGTAGTTTTGATTTGCATTTTCCTAATATCTAGTGAAGTTGAGCACCTTTTCCTATATCTCTTGGCCATTTGTATGTCTTCTTGGGAAAAGTGTCTGTTCAGGTCCTCTGCCCATTTTTTTTAAAACCAATGAATGTCTTTTTATACTGCTTTGATGAAATAGAAACAATTTGCCTATCCAAGAAGTAAAAGTAGATGTAAAAGAATTCCCAGCAGTGGCAAATATGTGTAAAGTGAGTTTGGACAAGTTGTTTAAACTTCATGAGTCTCAACTTTTTCATCTACAAAATGAGGGGAATCAGAATCTGCCCAAAGCTTTCTTTCAGGACTTTGCAAAATCAAGCTCATTCTTGACTCAAGTCATTCACACTCTGTGCCTTCTGTGTAGAATGTGCTACACGGAGGTTTTGGAGAACTCCAACTCTCACACCAATTTCCTCCTCAGAAGTCTTCTGTGGCCACTCTATATACTGTATTATAGTTCCCACTCTACTGGCCTATTTCTCTATTTTGATTTTCTCATAACTTCTCAATAGGGAGCTGAACTTCCTCTCTCTCTCTCTCTCTCTCTCTTTCTCTCTCTCTCTCTCTCTCTCCCTCTCTCTCTCTCTCTCTCTCTCTCTCTCTCTCTCTCTCTCACACACACACACACTCTTCCTCTCTCTCTCTCTTTGATATTTTGCATCTCCTTTATTTAGTCTGCTGGTTTTGAACCACAAGAAGAGGGCATTGTTTGATTTCATCACAGTTGAGATCCAAGTACCTAGAACCATGCCTCATGTCTGAGATGTATTTTTTTAAAACAAACGAATGAATGAGTATTTAAAGAAAAAGAAGTTCAAGTGTTTAAAACAGGAAAAAGGAAATATTTGTGCTTTACCAGGAACTTCTTAAATGTACGATTCTTCAACAGAGCAATTGCCCCGTTTTTCAAAAAGTGCTCTATCTAAAGTCTCTCCTTGACCCTCTTCTCATTGACCCTTGACATTGTCAGTGAGACTTTTACATGGCTCTTGTACTTATGCCCAGGATCGAGATGATTTGAATAAGGCCTGTTGGTAAGACTACGTTAAAGATCTTTTGGAAAAAATAATAACATTGGACTCCACTTCCCATTTGTCACTCTGGTCAAAGCCATCTTGTGTTCCCTCTGCTTCTTATTTGCAGAGGAAACCTTCAAAGAAAGTTATCATGTATCCTTAGAGTTCACACTCCTGGCACACTCCGGTATGCCAATGGCACTGACAGGTAAGCAGGAAGTTCTTACACATTCACCAGCCTCCTTGAGAGATGCAATTACATGCACATCAAGGCTGACATCTGCATCATGTTTCATAGTATGCATCCATCCAGAGGGCTGCGGATTTCTTCAAGGACCTGTGGGAAGAGTGAACGAGATTATCAGGAGGTGAGACTCTAAGATAAAAGCTGCTACTCCATGGAACATATGCTCTTTTACTTGGTTCAGGGTCATGTTGTCATTTTCAGTTATATGTGAAAAATATCTTCTTCTGTTGCCCTTTGGAGGGAGTCAAATACACTGACTTGTGTTTTTAGCAGGTGAGGTCACCTTTCCTTTAGGGAAGAGATTGTTCTTCTTTCAATTACTCTCTTCTGTATCCCAAACCATCACCTACCCTTTTCTCTCATTTTTTTAAAACTCTTTTGAGATTCTTTAAGATAAAGCATGCAACTGTATAACAATCCATCCAATATACATCTACCCATCTTATTTTAAAATGTGAAAGATACTTTTCTAGGCTCTGGGGATGCAGCAATGCATAGGAGAGAGGTAGGTCCTGTCCACGTGGAGTTTCTGGTCTAGTGGGAGACACATATTAAAGAATTTGTTACCTAATTTGTTGTTTAGTCTTGATTATGACACAAGTCATGAATGAAGAGAGCCAGGTGCTGCAAGAGCATGTGACTTAGTCATAGGCATCAGGGAAGACTGAGGAGGAAAAGGCATTTGAGATGAGCCTTGAAGAGTGAATGAAAATTGACAAGGTGATAAGGACAGGTTGGAAGAACATTCTAGGCAGAAGAAAAGGTGACAAAGGAAGTGAAATGGCAAGGGTAGGGGGTTATGTAACAGATGAAGGGAGGCCAGGTATCTGGAGGGCAGAGAAGGAGGAGGAGAGGGGTTGAGTCTGACACTGGAGCACTAGGCAGGATCGGATCAGAATAAGACTGGCCTTGTTGGCTTCTTTCAAGATACTGTTGTGGTTTTATTTGCTTGTTTTTTCCCCCCAATCCTAAAAGGAAGTTATTGAACCCAGATCACCGGCTGTTAGTCTGACCAGCACAATGCTTTCTAGGGAACTGAATGCTTCAGGATGGATATGAATTTTCAGTTCCCTCAGGGCTTGCCATTCTTGGTCAGTTACCCCTGGGGTCCAGTCTATAGAGGATCAGACATCCCTGCCCGATTCACACATTTATGTCCTGCTGGACCCTGCAAGCATCTTCGTTTGCAACCCTGGAGCAGAATCTTTGAGAGTCCCTCCCACCACTTAAGTTGTCAAGCATGCAAAGGCTCAATAGGGGACACAAAGGCAAATAGTACACAGCCCTGGTTTTAAGAAGCTTGAACTTAAGTGGAGCAGAAAGGCATTTCCACTAAGAAGTACCTAGAAGGCAGAAGGTACATGGTAAAATTATTATTATTATTATTATCAAATCTGCAGTTGATGCTGTCCATGTCCATACCGGGCATACAGGAGCCTCTTAATAAATGGTTCCTGGGTGAATGAATCACAACCCAGTGAATAGTATGGGGACATGAAGAAAAATGAGAGCTGAATTGAGGAGACTCTGTTATTACCTGACAATATCTCCAAATGCCTTCAATATGGGCTTATTCACATACTGCAATCCATGCTTGGCACACAGGGACCTCACCAGAGGTGCCACCTTCTGATAATTATGGCAGGGCATAGTGGGAAACAGACTAGGGAAACAGAAACAGGAGATACAAAACTTAGACCTACAGAGCAAGTGGAAAGAGGTTCTTTCCCCCATTACTAAATAAAATTATGTCAGCAATGCAGACCCAATCTTGACTTTGCACAATACTGCTGCAGGAAGTTAAAAAAAACTCTTGCCAAACACTCTTATATTATCTCTTAAACTTCTGTGAGCCCTGTGGTTGGCAATGTTTGGGAAGAGCTAAGAAAATAAATATTAGCACCATAAAAAATATTTATATTTGGCAGCTCAAATGAAAGTATGGATTTTTTTTTTTTTACTATTCTAAATTATCTAGAGAGCTGAAGATATTTACCTTCCATCTCTGTCTGTCTGTCTGTCTGTCTGTCTGTCTGTCTGTTTCTCTATCCATCTAACTCCTGAATCATGAATAGATAAGTTCTAGTAATGGCATATGGGGAAAAGTTCTAGGATAGGAGTAAGAAGTGAGGAAAGACAGGCTTTCATCCAAGGCCAGATGACTTTCTTGGGTTTTTATCTCCTCTTTGATAAAATATAAATAATAATAATTTCTTGTTTTGCTGGGATTTTAATATGAAAGAAAGGATAAAAGAATCCTATGAATAGGTATAAGATCTCTTCCTTCACTATCACAGAAATGGCTTAGATAAAGAGGTTGTGGAAAGTCTCTCCTCTGAATATTCTGGGGAGATTAACTCAAAGGATTATCATTTACTCTTTCTTTAGGGCATGTTTGCCTAACTGACCCATTGGTAAAGTATTTCCAGATACCATTTGGAAATTGCAGCAGAGACTGGATTTCATTGTTGATTATTTTGTAACCTCAGTCTAAAGATATAGAGAGATAGGCATTTAAATTAAATTGCAATTAAGTTTCAACAAACTTGGTTACCCAGGTGTCATGTTTTTTCTTGGGTTTTGCCAACAAACCGAATGCAAAGAAAACAACAATTTCTAAATCCATGGGAATCTGGAAACCAAATTACTGGTGGTTTCTAAGATTTCATTCTATTTACTCACTATTGTTCTACTTCCTTCTTTTCTTTTTTATCCTTAATGTTAGTCGAAAGATAGCAGTCTTTAACGAATTCTGGTTCATTTTTTTCCTCTGTGATCCCAACCCTACGGCTCTGCTCTGGACTGTATGGAGGCTATTATAAGTCAGAGCCCATTCCCCTATCATGGGCTGTTTCTATCACTTACTGGTGCTCAATTTGGAAGTTCAGGTGCCCAGTGAACCCAGTCATTGAAAAAAGACTGTTCAACATTACAGGTGGCCAAGACCTGCAAAGAAAAAGTTTACATTAGATAAAATAAGCTCAAGTGTCAAACAGAGAAAATGTTTAGTTCCCTCCCCCGCCCCCCTCCCCTTTGGTAGGCAATCATTCAATAAGTGCTCATTGATTACCGCTTTTGTGTAAGAAACTATGAGGAATAAAAAAGATAGGTGGTCCCAGGTAAATAGCTTACAACTTAAAACAAATAAGACATTTTGCTAAGAAGTATATATAAGGCAAGAGATATAAAAAAGTGCATAGAATTTGAGGGGGCTAAGTCACCATCAGCTCTTGGATACAAAAGACTAAGCTGTCACCAATGAGGACCTTGGCAGATGAAAGTGAGAATAGAGGATTTTGGGAGAGATTGTAGGGGTTAGAGTCCATTTCCATAGAATGGAATTGAAGGGCTTCTCAATGGGGAATAAGGCATTAAAGGATTTTAACCAAGGGTTCTGTGCTTAGAAGTACATTCAATGTAAAGATTTTCCTTTGTAATCTAATGTATTTTATTTTATGCATTGAAAAGTATTATCATGAGGAGTTTGTAGGCTTCTTCAGACTGCAAAGATTAAGATCCTTTGTGAATGTTATTTTACTCAATACCTTTCTAAGGTTTAATTCCAGTTGAGTTGACATTTTGAATATTATTTTTGTGGTTGTTCTATGTCAGCATTTCTCAAAGCATTCTTCAGAAAACCTTGGGGTTCCCTAGGACTTTTTTCAGGGGATCTGCAAGGTCAAAATTACTTCTGTAATACTTCTAAGACTTTTTTTTTCTTTTCATTTTCATTCTCATGCTTGTACAGTAGATTTTCCCAGAGGCTACTAATATAGGATGGCACCATCACTCTGAGGTATTGCTTTGATTCTTATATTAATTAATAATGAATTAATAATGAATTCATAAATGTTTGAAAGTGTTTTAATTTCAACTATAGTAAATATCCATGAATATAAATAACTGATAGAAACACAAGCTCTTTCAGGTCTGCAGTGACCTTCATGAGTGTCAATGGTTCTGTAACCAAAAAATATGAGAACCACTACTTGATGCCCTATGGAAGGGTTCACTGAACTTGGAAGTGATTTTGGAGAAGTAAGTAGAATTATGACTGTATTCTCCAGTCAATCATGGCACAGGAGGTGGAAGGCTGAGACGGTAGGGCTGTTCTGCACTGGTTAAAACTCTGAAGCATTCACAGATGCTTGGAGAGCATGTCATGTCTCCTCACTGAGCCTCTCTACCTATACAAAGAAATGAGGTACATTCCAGTGTCCTTTTGGACGTTAAATTCATTCTGTAATTGAAAGGCTGTGTCACGTGGTCAGCAAATCTTTTCTATAAAGTATCGAACTGCAGATATTTTAATTCTCTGTCAGAGCTACTTAATTCTGCTGTTGTAGCATGAAAGCATTCATAGATAATATAAAAATGTATGAACATGGTTGTGTTCTGAGAAAACTTTATTTACAGAAATAGAAAGTGGGTCAGATTTGGCCCTTGAACTGTAGTTTACTGACTCTTGGTTTAGAGCAAAGGCTCTGAAATCAAACTGCCTGTGTTTAAAACCTGTTTGTAACACCTATTAACTATGTGATCTTATGCAAGTTACCCAACTTCTTCATGCCTCAATTTTATCATTTGCAATGTGGGAGTAATCATAGCACCTATCTCATGTAGTTTGATGCACGGTAGTTGACAGTGCTAGGTCTCTGGCAAGCATTGGATAAGAATGAATTCATATTATTGGAGATAACCAGACTCTAAATCATTATGCTTTGAAGGATCCTCTCCCAGGAACTTCATTACTACCTGAGTACTGAGCCAGTCTCTGTTCTCCTCTCTGCTCATTTTCATTGGTATGTGGCTCATCTGCGTAACACATGCAATCCAAGGACTTTCAAGAAACCTTTTGGAGAATAAAAGGAGGAATTGATGACTCCTTGAGGTGTTACAGTTCCAATCACTGGGCTTACATAATTGCTGACAGAGTTGGCTGAGTATTGGAGGAAGTAAAAGTGACTCCAAGGTTCCAGTAAAATAGTGGTCATTTATTTTCCTCTTTAAATCTAGAAATGACACAGTAGGCATTTGGTCACAAGACCTACCTTGCTGCCTAATGTGCAGAAGCAGTGCCCCAAAGTTTGCTGTAGCATTGGTGCAAGGATAAAAAAAATACCTCAGTTAAGGGCGTACACAGCCTAGGCTTTGTCATCAGATAGAGCTGGGTTCAAGGTCTGGTTTGGTACTGCCATTGGACCTTACAAGCTCTGTAGCCTTGGGCAAGTGATTAAATTTCTCTGAGCTTCAGCTTCCTTAGCAGAAAATAAAATAATACTATCTACAATACAGGATCGTGCAAGGATTGCAGCAAATGAGAGAATGCCTCTTAAGTCTTTGGCAAAGTGCCTAATGCAGAGTAGCTATTATTATCTTTATTATTATGCCTAATGCAGAGTAGCTATTATTATAATGGGGGGGGGGTAAATTGGTTTAGAATAATAAAGTAAAATAATGAGGGGGGTAATTGGGAAGTTGAAGAGGGCTATTCAGTGGGAAGTCATTTTGGTTTTGGGAAAATTCTTAGTCATAAAGACATGTGTTAGACAATACTCATGTGAATTGGCCAAAAACAAAACAAAACTCGAGGACTGTATTTGTGACTAATTGTATAACAGGTTATTTTAATTTCTGTTCTGTGGAAAGTGCAAAGCATTCCAACAAAGGGTTTTAATGTAGGTTTTTTTTTTTTTTTTTTTTTTTTTTTGCACCCATGCTGTTGATTGCTAAATGTAATGGTCTGATCATGACACTGAATAAATGTGTCTTTTAAAAAAATTTTCTTCTCTTCCATTATCTTTGGAAGGATTATGATGTCCAACTGGATTACAGTTTTAAAAGATTTTGGGGTCAGGTGAAATACTTAATTGGGAATTAAGCAAATGGGAACAAAAAGAGAAGATCGGGCCAATATTTTTTTCTAAGGAGCACTTCTTACTCAAATATTTCAACTTTTTTTTTTCTTCACAGTTACAGAGAATGGGGCGTGATGTCATAATCTTATGCTAATCACAAATGGATTAGATAAGGAAGATAAGAGAATTATCTAGGGAATAAGTGGATATTCTTGCTTTCTTACTTGACCAAATATATGAGCAATACTGTTCCGAAGATTCCATAGAAAGGGCCAAATGTGATGAAATAGCGGATGTAAAAACTGCTGACCCAGACAATGTCCTGCGGAGAGAAGTGTCTGAAAGTTAGATGCTCTGAACACAATCTCATTTCCCCTTCATTGGGCTAGGGTCCCTTCATGTACTGGCTAAATCTTATGTCTCGCTATTCAAAAAGCTCTATCTGGAAGAGACTAAGCATTTTCATTTCCCATTTTCTACTTGATTTAGCTTCAGAGAATGAGTTGTTACTCACCCTCCAATATCTTCCGAGGTACATCACTTGCATGGATTGCAGGTTGAAATATACTGGCATGAGGAGGGGAAGCCCAACTGAAAACAACAGTAATAACAAAAAACATGTTGAATAAATGAGTAGAATGTGTCCTCAGTGCAAGTCAGCAGGGCTCTATCTCCTTACCATGCCACCCTGCAATGTTGCCTCTGAGAAAGACAGCAAGCTTGAGATCCAAAATGGGATTTTTTTATTCTACCAGGCTGAACCAGGAATTTGGTTCAAGCTCCCTCAAGAAGACCAGGGAAGCTTTCAAGATTTGAGTCATTCTTGATGGGGGCATCCTAAGAGAGCTTTTGCTGTGAGCTTTCAAGTTATCTCAAGGTCTATGGAAACCTTCCATCCTTCACAATCCTCAGGCTAGGGCCTGGTCACAATATGTCAAGGTAGCAGAAATAAAGAAGCTGTACTCCTTTCTTGGCTTAAGAATCATTTACCTGCCTTTCCCCCAGGATCAGTGAGGCCAGAGCACAAACTAGTCTTATGGAGAACCTTTGGGTTTTGACAGACTCTCTCCTTGACCACACTTTAGTCAGGTCCTCTGAGTCCTCTTCTAGACTAGGCTGTGTCCGCCTGCAAACTCTCAAACTATGTAACCTCTCAGCACAAATGATTTCTTCCATCCCACATACTAAGAAACTTGAACAAATACTAGCATAGTTTCTAACAGCTCAGGGCCACATCCCTGGGATGCCTTTCTTTTCTTAGAGCATTTATGTTAGAAATCTTACAATTGTAAATGCTTTCTCTGTCCCTCTGAGATGTATCTTCTATGACCCAGAATGGCTTCCTTAAGGACTTTATTCTTTTCTTCTTGTAGGTGTTTAGTCTTTCCACAATTAGAGTTCTAGATTTAAGACTCTTTGATTGGCATCCTGTCTTCCATCCTTATCAGAGCATTTCTTTCCCTACCCAATATCCAGAGTGATGAAATGCCTATTAAAGATTCCTATTTGCTTCTCCATTTTTCCTTTTCAGTTTTCCACAACAGTAAGTCTAAAAGAAGGCATTCTGCTTTTCTCAGTTATAAGATAACATGGGCTGGTCTCTCTGTGAGAGCACACCAGTCATGTCTTCTAGCTTGACTACTGCTTGCTTTAAGGAAATGGAATGATAAGGAATTTGGCTCCAAGGAGACTCACCCATGTAGAAGTAAAGGTGCTGCTTTTCATAGTCAATGTATTTGATTTTCTTCTTGCCATACTGAATGGAGAGAGAATAAAACTTAAATAAGTGACAATATTTCTGGCCATTACACTCGAGGACATCTGTGTGTTTGTGAGTGTCTAAATCTCTACAGAAAGAGCCATCTGATCAGAGTTTATTGGTTGTTGACTTAAGGCACTAGAAGAAGCAGAGGTGGAGTGGGGAGAAATATTGTGGCATTTTGCCTTAATTAATTATGAACAATTCTTATATAGATGGTTTATTCTATTTGACTATGTGGATTATGATCATTTTTTAAATATTTTATTACCATAGAAGCCATTTTGAGACTTTTTTGGTCCTTCTGTGGAGTGGTGATTGAAAAGGCACATTTCTCATGAATTTTTCTAGCTCTTCTTTGACAGTGGTGTTTACAATTCTGCTTGAAGCTCAGTCTCTATCTACATTCATTCAATAGATACCATGTGATAAAAGATACAGGCATAGCGTCTCCTATCTGTTCCATCTTTCCTCATTTGTGTTCTGATCATGGATCTCATGCTGTAATTTCCTATTTGTAAAGCACAGTGATATTATATCTATCAGTGCTGGAAATTTGATTTATTTTCTATGGGTCTCCTTCATTCATTTAATCTGTTCTCAGTGCATGAAGACAGAAAATACCTCGAGAGGAGGAATAAAAGTAATGGTTATATCTTCAATAACTAGCGGGCACTCAATAAATATTTAATTGAATGAATGAATGGTAAGTCACATCCTGCTGTATATTTTATCTGTATATTCACTCAGTTACACTATGGGCAAGGTTTGACTCTTGCTTTCCCCATTCTTTTAATACTTTCCCACCTATATACAGATTTCTTCTCTTATTTGGAAAGTAGGTCTGATCCTTTCTTCTCATATTGTTATAAATGAAAAGAAATATCATGGTGATGACATAATAATAGTTATTTGCAGTTACTCTCAAACTTCCAAATATTTAAGTGGTAGGGAAATGGAAAAGGAAATACATGAAGAAAGCTTGGGAGTTAGCAAAGCTAGGAGAAAGGCTGGTTTTGAGTGTCATTCCAAAGGAGGATGCTGTCTTCCAGGAGCATAGGAACTGGCACATAGAAGATTTAATTAATGCTTGTTGAAAGAATGAATGTTTGAAGAAAGTGATAGAAATATTGACAATAAAATGTGAGAATGCAAATATTCTAGACTCATCAGAACTATTTTTTGACGTGAAACAACTGAATTTTAGAGTATAAATAATTTTAAGTAATGTTTTGTGCAGTAGCTTTGAAACTATGTTATATAGATCCCTAAGATGCTAGGGATATGTCCCAAGAGCAACTGTAAAACTTGGGGAGGTGGCCCCAATAATTTGTGAAGCTCTAGAGAAGCCCCTTCGGAAGAAGGTCAAGCTGCTTCATGAACTTCAGTGAGACAAATCTGTCTTTGTCAGGGGGGATGATAAATCAAATGTCACAATTTTAGTGATGAGCATGAAGGTCACAAACATCAGAGAGGTCCAATTTGTTTGTGGAGCCATGGTCAAAAGCAACTGATTCATAATCACAGCCATAGCTTTTGTTTTTCAAAATATAGGCAAGAGAATTTATTTCCTAATTCAGATGGAAAAGAGAGTACTACAAGACCCAGACAGCAACTGACTAAGCTAGATTCTTATTTTTATAAAACTCCAGAATAGTCATAGTCCTAGGAACATAGCAGATTCTTCCTAAGTACCCAACTCCCAGGATCCCTGTCCTTAGACCTCCTCTATTGAATGAAGACTTCAAAGAAATTTGATTGTCCTTTACATGATGACATTAAGTGAGGCTTTTAAAAATATCAACCATTGAGAAATTCTGGAGTTGACTTTTTCCTTCCTTTTTCTATATTTTAAAAAATATAAATTACAGGTGTGGTCTCTAAGTATCTTAAGAAGCATTTGGGCTGTGGTTCATGTGTAAATGTACCAAAATAAACACAAACTAAAAAGAATAGCATTGTTTCTTCTAACTGAGCTAGAATTAGTTGAAATAATTAGAGATTTAGATGTTTGTACTTTAGTTCTTATTGAATGTACTGACCTGTTTCCCTGAGTGAATGTCTCCATATTCTTGGAGAGTCATTGCTGACCTCACATCACCTGGTTTTACTACCTAACATTAGCATATGTTGCTTCAAAGCTAGTGACAGGAAGTGGGCAGGTATCTGCTTGTCATGAGGATTGCTCAAGCAGAGTGATATGAGCTATATTTCTTACACTAGGAGGTTGTACTGAATGACTTTTAAGGACATAAGAGTCATGCACTCCACACCTCCTAATTTTACAATCCCAGGTTCAGTTATTTCAAATCCACATCCTGGACTTAAAAAGAGAGACGTTTTCAGAACACGTGTGAAGTTGGAAGCTTTAGCTTGATCTTTCCAAAACAAGGCAATAGGCCTTTCTAAGAACATCATCTAGAAACTTCTAGAAACCACTTCTAGGAACTTCTGTTAGCCAGGACTTCTAAACGTACCTTGATAGGTTGCAAATCTCCAACCAGGAAAAGTGGACCCACATCAATATCTGGGTCTTTTGGGTAAATGTTTGGTTTTGTGTGATGTTGGAAATGTCGGTGATTCCACCATTTCACTGACAGGCCCTGAGGAGAAGAGAGGATTCATTAGTGGTGGCAAGATTTCTCTTTTGAAATGCCCTTCAGAATTAGAATTTTTTACATACATCTCCAAAGTTAAAACAAGATATTTGAGCTTCTCAAATTTGCTCCCACTGCTGGGTCACAGAATGATTCACTGGACAGGCACTCTCAAAGCCTACAGACAAATACTCATCTGAGTCAGGAACATAAATTCAGGCTCAAACAACACCTGATGGTGAAAAATTATAAGAATCTGGTGAAATGAAACAATTTCCTATCTTTCTATTTTGATTCCCATTAAAAGAAATTCTGGCCCTAGGTGGTTTGGCTCAGTGGATAAAACATTGGCCTGCAGACTGAAGGGTCCTGGGTTTGATTCTAGTCAAAGGCAGTTACCTTGGTTGCAGGCTCCTCCCTGGCCCGGGCCCTGGTTGGAGCTTGTGCAGGAGGCAGCCAATCAATGTGTTTCTCTCACATCGCTATTTCTCTCTGTCTTTTGCTCTCTCTTCCACTCTCTCTCTCTCTCAAAAAAAAAAAAAAAAAGGAAAAATATTCTTGGGTGATTATTAAAAAAAAATTCTTATAAAAAAAATCTGGATGTAGGTGTGGCAGAGAGTAGTTTTTCTATTTAAAAATCTAAAAGGAAACCTCAGCTCTAAGACTTTAATTAGTTGTGGAGAAAAAAATGGCCCCAGGAATTCTACTTCAAAGAATATTTCAAAGAATATGGATTTGAAGTGATCTCCTAGGGGAGCTTGGCTCAGATCATTGCATGTCCAGGCTTCAGTGCTCTCATCCTATCTAATAAAGAGGGAATATGCAAATTGACCATCACTCTGCCACAAAGAGGGAAGCACCCATAGCCACAAGATGGCAGTGCCCAGTCCCCTCGGCCCCGCCAGAGTCCCTCAGTCCTTTCGGCCCAGCAGGGTGGCGGTGGTGGTGGGGGATGGAGTGGCAGGTGCACAGTGCGGCTGGACCCACCCTCAGCCCCCCAGCCTCCCAGGGCCGGCCCGAGGTGCAGGCAAGCCTCAGATGTTGGCTTGCCAGCGCCTCAGGCCGGCCCTGGGCGGCTGGGGGGCTGAGGGCGGGCCCAGTTGCACATGCTCCTGCTGACCCCCCAGCTGGGCTGAAAGGACTGTGGGACTTTGGTAGGGCTGAAGGGACTGGGTGCCGCCATTTTGTGGCTATAGGCGCCGCCATCTTTGTGATGGAGTGACGGTCAATTTGCATATCCCCTCTTTATTAGATAGGATTTGACATCTCTCAATAACTGGCCAATACATGTTTTAGATCTTCACTAGCCAATACAGTACCCATAGCCATATGTGGCTATTGAATATTTGAAATGTGACCAAATTAAGATGGATTGTAAGTGTATAATACATACTGAATTTTGAAGATTCAAGATAAAAAAAATACAAATATTTTAATTTTTAGACTGATTACCTATTGAAATGATGATATTTGAATACATGGAGTAATAAAATTACCTTTTAAAATGTGGTTATTAGAAAATATAAAGTGACATACCAGGAACACACTATACAACTATGGTAAAAGAGATGGCTTTGTTTTAAAAATCTGTTAGCATTGCCTTCCCATAGTCTTCACTGCAGTTTTCTCTTAGCAATCCAAGCCCTCAATCATCAGGAGCAGTATTCTCTTCTCACTTCTAACATTCCCTAATGTCCTTCCAGTGGAATCTCTCTCCAGTCCAGTGCTCTCTCCTGAATCTCATGCTTGAACGGGAGATCACTTTCAAAACATTTCCTTTGGTTGTCTCATGACATCTCAAACTCAACATGGAGTCATCAGTTTCTGTTCCCCCTTTTGGGGCTCCAATGAACTCTGCATTTCTCCTATCAAATTGTACACCACCCATTCACTCTTACAATTGTGTATTCACTCATTTATTCACCCACTCATTATGTACTTTGAAGTTTGTCCCATGTATCAGATACTGAAGTAGGCAATATTTAGAATATAAAGATAGACATGATAAGATGGGATTCCCACATTCATGAAACATATAATTTAATAAGTGCAGGAGACAACTAAACAAGGACACTGTGATAAGCAATGGTTCTCT